>NW_010537851.1:4961-11907 GCF_000687285.1 Phaethon lepturus | reverse complement strand
CCCCTGTACTCGGCACTGGTGAGGTTGCACCCTGAATACTGTTTGGGCCCCTTTGGACCCCTCACTGCAAGGACATTGAGTTGCTGGAGCATGTCCAAAGAAGGGCAAGGAAGCTGGTGAGGGGTCTGGAGCACAAGTCTTATGAGGAGCAGCTGAGGGAACTGGGGTTGTTCAGTCTGGAGTAGACTGAGGGGAGACCTTCTCGCTCTCTACAACTACCTGAAAGGGGGTTGTGGTGAGGTGGGTGTTGGTCTCTTCTCCCAAGTAAATAGCGATAGAATGAGAGGAAATGGCCTCAAGTTGCTCCAGGGGAGGTTTAGGCTGGATATTAGGAAAAATTTCTTTACAGACAGAGTGGTCAAGTGTTGGCACAGGCTGCTCAGGGTGGTGGTGGAGTCACCATCACGGGAAGTGTTCAAAAAAACGTGTGGACGTGGCACTTCAGGACACAGTTTAGTGGGCATGGTGGACTTGATGATCCTAAAAGTCTTGTCCAACCTTAATGATTCTGTGATTTTGTGATCTGAAAGAAAATTACAGTTTTTTCCCTGGTGGCTGATATGCAGATGAGTCAGAAGTAACACAAGAGTTGTGGGCCATAATCATCTAGGCTGCTGTTTTCCCTCTGTGTACAGCAGAGAAGAAAAGCATGGGTGGCTTTTTCCTGTTTTTGCCCTTAACCATCCCTATCCTGAGAGCAACCTTTTCCCCGCTCGCTCCCGCAGGGGCTGCACAGCCCACAGGGTGGGTGTGAGGTGGGTTCAGGGGCCACCGCAGCTTCTGCTGTGGGTTTCTGCAGTTCCCCTGACAAGAAGGTTGAGAATGGTGTGAGCAAACCAACCCACAACATGCACCAGCTGACTGTTTCTGTCTCTCTCCAGGCTTCAGGGACTAAATATCCTTGGTTGTCATGGGATCTGAGGCCAGAGCTCAGGGCGCAGGATCACAGGTGCAAACACGTGTGGGACAATCTCATCATACTCACCTAAACCTGGAGCACAGCGATCACCTGGGCTGAAGCTCAAGGGTCTGCTACCTGGCTGAGTCCTCGCAGCCCATCCCAGGAGCTACGGTGAGGGTGTTGAGGTGCCTGGAAACTGTCCTTCCCTTTGGGGCAAAATAGAGCAATGGGTACCACTCACCTGTGGGTAGGATGTAGATGAGTAGTGTATGAAATATATCTCTATATATTGTATTCATGTAATCAAGGCAATTTGAGGAAACAGTATCTGCCAAAGAAGTATTGCATGTATTTGGGTTTTTTCAGGGTACATGCCAGAATGTACCCTGCCAGTACCCAACAAACTGTAGAAAAATATGTTGTATTGGCCATCTACTGAAAAAAAAAAACACCACTGTAGCACAAGCAGAAAGTGGTCCTGGTTTGGGGCCTTAGAAGGAACTCAGGTCCCCAAAACTGAGACACCAATTCTTTACCTTAGTCTGCTGATAACATTTATATAGTTTTCACCTTTTTTACTGAGGCATCTACCTTAGAAGATGACAGTTATAGGCACCAGCACAGTTCACATACAGCCGTTTGCAGCAGTCTGAAAAGTCAGTGCATTAAGTGGAAGTCTTCTTTCTGTATTCTTTGTTTATAAATGTTGAATTTGCATGTGACACTCAAAACTCAAATTTCTGCTAAAGAAGCTGCACTGAGATGATGCCAGGACTCGCGTCAGTTCAGGACAATGGGAAGATAAAAATGAACACAAATTTTGCTCTGAACTTCATTGTAATATGACTAAATAGTACAAGAAGAGGAAAAGCAGCAACTGTGTACACAGTACATATGACAACTGGAAAACAGTTTTTGAAAGATGGCAAGGTGAGATGGCTGTAGATGATAGTAAGATCAGAAATACGGAAGAGAAGACATCTTTCCTCAGGGATCGTAATGGTATGAATGGTGAAAAACTATCACAGAAATTGGAAAGTGCTACAATGATGTAAGTATGCACAAGATCAAAGGAAAGACATACTCAATAAAGACTCAAGGCATACTCTTAACAAAGCTAGTAACAAGTCTTCAGTGTTATAACAAATGAAAAGTCGAAGTGGAATTGATATCAGAACAGGGAATTTGGGTCAAGAGGTATATAGCATGTCATAAAAGACTTGGCACTTGTTACTATCATAATGCTATAAAGGTAAAAGAAAGGCAAGTGTAGTAGGAGCTGCAATACCTTTTATTGCTTAACTGTTACACTTTTGAACAGCTTATGTGCCCAGAAATCTTGTTTGGTTTTTTTTTTACAATACAACAAATTTGAAGCTCAGCCCTGGTAAGCAGCAATTGTTGGAGTTTCAAATCATCTTATTAATCCATTGAACATTTTGAGCAGTTATCCCAGTGGAGCAGAGCTAGGGGCGAGCAAAAGAAACAAGCTGATCTAGTTGAAGATGTCCCTGCTCTTTGCAGGGGGGTTGGACTAGAGGGCCTTTAAAGGTCCCTTCTAACCTAACCTGTTCTATGATTCACAAACTAATCGCACAAACTGTAGTCAGTTCAACACCAAAGTAGATCTGGCATATTACATGAACAGCTGGTAAAACAGCGGCTCCTGGATAGGTCACTATTAAGCATCTCTAATTGAACATTCATGTGTGTATTTTCTTCAGAATTTAATGCTTAAAGAGGCTGAGAATCATCCAAATGAACTTCAGAGATGTGTAGAAAGTGAGCATCCATTGGCACCAACTGGAAGTCAGTGTGGGCCTCTGGAAAGGTCACTGGCTGCCTACCCACATCTTTACAGGGACTAAATAGAATTTAAGGCATTGGCTGTCCATCTCAAATCTTTAGACATCTGAAGACCTACCAACACCTGCCTTTCCCCCAGTCTCTTAAGCCATACACTATACAAGAGGATGCAGCCTGCTGAAGCAAGGCCAGGATACCTAGAACTATTCCGTATCCTCAGACACTTGCCAAACCTCTGTCATCTCTTCAACTCACTTTCAATGCCGACTAAAGATGTTTGGGAGGTTGGGAATTTCATTTTTGTTTTTGGGTTTTTACCCATTTTAACTAGTAGGAAAACTACATTGCATTTATAAGTAAGTATCCAGGATATTCTCTTTGCATTGGCAATGCCTGTTAGAGGTGTGTCTATCAAATGTGATGTGCTACTATAATTTTATGGAAAAGATTTAAAAATATGTTCTTTACACATTGGAAAGATTTTGTTTGATTGCTTTTTCTAGAGGGCAGGTAGCAGTCCAAATCAAACTAAAGGGCATCCTCATACATATCTACTATTTTGAATTCACATAAACATGCAGCCTGTTGTGTCTCTTCCTGCTGGGTAACTGATGATTGTCAATACTACCTTGAGATTTGTCTAATGTTAAAAGTAAGATCCTGTACATTAAAAAAAAAAAAAAGTCATTCTGATTCTGTACAGGCAATGAATAAATGGCTCCCTATATCAAATTAATCCTAAGCCATCCCATCCTCTAGCAAACTATTTTGAGTGCATTTTCCCTTTGGATGAAGTAGATATTGAAGTGATAGTTAGCTGAACAGACTACCAGAAAAAAAAAAACACATTAGCACTAATGCACATGGCTTTAAACAAATGCTGTCAATAAACAGGCACATCTAAAACACACCTGTCCTTCCATTCCACTAAGATGCATTAGCTATTTAATATATAATGTAGTTAGCCATGAAGCACAGTTAGTCCTTACTTTGTACAACTTGCAAAAAATTCTTTTAAAGGTTTCTCTCAAATTTTCGACTACAGGACAATGTTTCCTATTGAAGCATAACATTTCTTGCCATTTTCCCACCATTGTAAGGCAGAAACATCAGTCAAGATTGCTTAGGCAATCAAGAATGCCCAAGTATATTGGAAGCCAAAGTACTGTAGAAAAACAGTGAATTGATTAAATCTGTAAAGTTGTGTAAGCATCCAGTTGACTCATCTCCCCTGGTATTAAAATTAGATGGTTCATGAGGATGAGCATTACATATAGGAGAAGTTAATAGAAATTTAGACTAAGTTAAAAGATGAAAAAATCTCCGAGTACTATAAACTATGGAATATTATAAGCAACAATAATCTTTCTGATCTGCTTGTGAATCCACTAAATCCTTTTAATCTCTGATTTCCAGTCAAAGAGTGCCAAGGCAGGTCATAAATTTCTTACACAGAGAGGTCTTCCCAATAACACCATCTACATTTTAAAGAATGCTGAAATAGATGCTACACTATGGCTTTTCAACCCTTTGTGCATAGGTAGCAGAGAAATAAGAGTTGTCTTCCTTATGCTGTTATATTGCACAGAACATTCTGCGTGCCCACTTTCCCCACCCTCCAGTTCCCAACCATTCTCACTGGAACACCAAGGGCGAGATAAATAATAAAAGGAAGATGTTAAAATAATTATTTTAATGGCTAGAGAACAAGAACATTTGGCTGAGATCTTCAAAACTCTGAGCCTGATACTAAAATCATAAACCCTTCACAGGTTTTTCAGTATGTCCTTGCATTAAAGATAGAGCAGCCCCTAATTATCACCAAATTAGATCATCGGCTTCATAGGCTCTTCCTCAAAGGTGAGCTTGTCTCTAGCTGCTTCCTGGGCACCTAAACCTACTTGCTTTGATGTCAGTGAGTTCAATGAAAGTTTTGCACTGGCATTTGAACGGAACAGGAAGCAGCACTCAATACGGTTGCAGGTTTTTGCAGCATGGCCCTGACACTTAATTCTGTTAATTTTGGAGATGTAGCATTTGTTTCCAGGTTTAGATATTTCCTTTTTAATTTGCATTTTATCCACAAAATAAGAGGGAGGTCACTGCATTGATTTTGGCTATGCCAATTTTCAAGTTCTTTTTCTAGGGTTTTGGGCTTTTTTAATGTCTAGAAAACATTGAGGAACATATTGTACAGACATTGCAAGCTAGATCTCCAGGTGCTTCTTGTGCAGCTATTTGCAGGGTTAAGTCTCTGGCAGATTCTCACTGTCACTTCAGTGGCCGGGGTTACAGCACACCTTCACAAACCGTCTTACTGGCACTGAAGATGGAGTGCAAAACTGCAGCTTGAGTAGAGCCAGGCAGTTAGGAAAGGCGGCAGCGGGGAGGTATTAATATAAAGTAAGTAATTTTCAGGGCTGGCATCAGCTTCTTTCAGTGCCAGCCCCGCAGCAGCAGGAGAATCCAGTCCAAAGTCAGTCCCAAGTGTTGCGCTTTCTCCAGGAGCTGATCAGCAGCAGCAAGGGCTGGTAGCCAATTTAAAGGACACACCGCTGAAACCCTCCCCAGAAGCTCTACCCAGGAACCTGGGAAAGTTGCACCAAACTTTTTGGCAGCTAGAGAACTAGTTTTTTACACTTGCCAACACAAATCAGTTGGTTTAACATGCAAGATGTGATTAAAGGGTGCCCCACTGACACGAACCGGCCAGGGCAGCTTTGGCAGCAGTGCCTGTTCTTTCAACTCGTCGTAACCACACTTAAAGTCAGGTTCGCTCCTTCTCGTGATCAAAGAAGAAAATAGAAAAGTAAAAAGTAAAGATCAAGGGGCTCAAACTTGACACCGAGTTCAGCAGAACTGGAATGAAGGATTCTTTCCTTCCAGCATCTTATAGATCTTTCTGTCCCGTTCACAATACATTTGCTGAACTTGCAGCAGCTTGCGCAACTCTTTTCCAAAAGCGCGTTGCCAAGTAGTCTCAATTTCCAAGTATTTGTCTTTTTCCGTGCCCTCCAAAGAATTAGAGAAACACACACAATCATTTTAAAGAACAATAAATGAAGTGAAAACTGTCAACTTTACTATGTAATTGCATTAAATCCATGCAATTATGTGCAAGAATAATTTAATTCCTTTTACTGATTCATTCCAGACTTAGAACTACACAGGATTTATGCTGATTTTTCATACTTAGAATAATTAATTTGTCTCTATTTATTTGTTTGGGGGATGGCTTAGGCAGGAAAGCACAAATCGCTCAGTGGCTAGATGATGTGCTCTTTAAAAACATTTTCCCTGGGCAGTATGTGATGATGCCAAGGCTTTCTGCAAGATCACCACCACATACTAGGCTCAGCGGCGGAGCACCTTGTACAGTATTTCAAGCTGGTCCCCACGCTTTTTGGTTGAGGACTTTGTGCCGTTGCCAGGGGGTTGATTTCTCTTTGCTCATACACTCACGAAGTAGAAATAGAGGAAAAGGGTTTTTAGCCTTTTCCTGGGACAGGTCCGTGTTCTTCCATCAGCCTTGTGGTTACTTTCAGGACGTTTTCCTGCTCCATATTTAATGCGGCAAACAAAGCCCTCAGGTGTGGATGGATGTTCATTCCTAAGTCATAGTGCAAGGAAAATGTGGGGAAAGGTTTGGGTTTCACTCTGCATACAGGTCCAATCTATTGCACTCCTTTGTGGACCTGGGAGACCTATTTAAGCACAAAGACAGCCCTTTCCAGCCCACGCTTTTGGGACTGTGTCAGGCAAGTGCCAGCCACCAACCACTACACAGCTTCGGAGGACAGGATGGAGGAGATTTCACAGGGACACCAAAATGCTTCCTCACGTTGTTTCTGCCACGTGCTTTTCTTCAGAATTTGATTCTTACACCGATAGATATAAACCTACCTAATCGGCCCCTAATTTCTCAGAAAAAAAATTAGTTTATTTGAAGGAACAAGTTAAGCTAATGGAAAGAAGGGAAACCTCAAAATAATTATTTTAGAGCCAAAGTACAAGATAAATGGCAACTGTATTTCATTTGTCAGGGCAATGACACGCATGACTGAGCAATGCGGTAAAACACCGGGCAGACCCCTCACATAATCCCAATGGAGTGGAGGAGCAAAACAAATTTAGTTAAATCAATAGTGTAGGAATTAATTATTTTATCTACTTACCTTACTCTCACACTTTCTAAGGAAAAAAGCAAGCCCACAAAAAAAGAAAATCCACACATCAGCT
>NW_010537851.1:0-4930 GCF_000687285.1 Phaethon lepturus | reverse complement strand
GCGTCGTGTGTGTGATCTATTTCATATGCATCACATTGATGTATTTTTGCTTAAAGCCTACTACAGACTGCTCCCGTATGTGTGAACTTCCAAAAGCCACTCTTAATTCTTCACATCCCCAACACGTTAAACTCATTTTATTTTTCAATGCAAGCCCTTTTTTTAATTGGTGATGTCATTTTTCACTTCCATTTTTCATTTCTCAGAGAGATTAGTTTGAATATTCAAACTTTTGTTTTCAATACACTGGCCAAGAAGGAGGACAAAGCCAAGAGCAATGCAGGGGCTGTTTAAAGAGACAGACCCAAGGAGGAGGGGCAGGAGGGGCAGGTAGAAAAGGAGCCTTGCAGCATGCAGACGCCCTTGGGGAGGCATTTTGAGCAACTTTCGGTGAGGAGAGCTGTATCGGCTGTTTATATTTCTAGGTCACAAAGGTCAGAACAACTCCAAGAAGCTTTTCTTTAAAAAACGAAAACCTAACTCATTAATCGTTCATCAGTATGGAAGTACTCAGCTGATGAAGGCAAACACGTAAGAAATTTAGCAACAGGTGTGTGAAATTAAATTTCTCCACTTTTTATCAAACTATGGCCTTTCCAAGGTCCCGTTGCCACAGAAATGATCTTTTGGGCAGTCATTTCTTTCTTGGAAATGTTAAATTTACGTTTGGCTCCTCAAAGGCTTGATTGTTTCACCTCTTTGAGTTACAAAGGCTAGGAGCTTAATGTCAGAAGCGCCTTGAAGCGCTTCTGTGGGATGATGCATTAGAAGCGTGACAGGTTTAGTAGGATATCAGAAGGTTGGGATGTGCTGTGTCACATTTACAAAGCAGTAAGTCCCAGTGTGCTGTTGTGGTGAGACCTGCACAGCCGGCTGCCCGGTGGAAGCATGTGGGAGAGGTCCCAGACCTGCAGACAGGCACGCAGCTCGCGGGAGTATGGACATCTCTTTTCTCGGATCTGCTGCCAGACAGCCAGAGAGGGAGAGGGAGTACATCAATATCCCAAAGATGCTTCTTTTATTGATTCTGCCTGTTGTTTGGTTTTTTTTTCAAATCCACAAATCACTCCCCTCTGCTTCTTTCACCTGCTCTATTCCCGCAGCCAGCCCTCACCACCTTCACCATCTCTATCTTGCCCACCCTACAAAACACAGCCAGGTCATGCCTCCACTGAGCATGCAACATCGCGGTATTTTCACCCTTATTTATCCCTCTACCCACCACTCTTGGAGTGAAATGAGTTGTCTTTGTTTCTGCTGGGAGAGCAGATGGGAGAGGGTGACACTCCATGGTCAAGTACTTTTCTGAGTGTCTGTTATTTTTTCTTCACCTGTGCCCTCTCTCCCTTGTTTTCTTCCTCCTCTCCGAAAGGGCTGGGCAGGGACAGAGTTTTAAGACAGTTATTGCCTTAAAACCTGACATAATTAAAATCTCCTTCATTACCGTCACTGACCTAGGAGTATCATTACAATGAACATAATAATAGATACCTTTATCACTCACAGTAGCAATAAAAGATAATTGCCAATGACCATGTGTCTCAAGTAGTATTGGCAATGTACAATTCAGTAATGAGACGTAATTCAATTGTTAACGGCAGTGAGGTAGTGGTATAATTTATCGTTCAGATATTGGACAGGATTCTGCAAACCACCATTACTTGGTCCACTCCTCCCTGCACATGAGGTGTCCACCACCTCCAGTGGCAGGGCTCTGGTGCAGAGCAGATCTCCAAAGATTAGAGCAGGTTCTCGTGGACAACACGTGGTGATGGCCCTGCAGTGCTTCAGCATCTAAGCCTTTTGAGGCATTTAAAGCCTTCTTGGGAAGTCAGTTAGTTCCCACACTTGTAGCTGAAGCTGCAGTTATGGCACAAAAAGTATTGAGATAATTTTCTGCTTCTAAATCAGTCTCATCTTGGGAGGGATGGAAAGAAACCCCCTCTCCCTGTGCTTTGGTTCCTGCCTGCAGCAGGGAGCTGGCAAGCCCTGCACCAGAGATGTCCACACTGGGATGACAACAAGCAAGAATTTCTGCCCAGGGCGATGCTATCTGCTGCACTGCTCTGCCCACAGGCACCTCTGGTGTGAGTCCTGCTCAGCTCTGCTGGCACATCAGTCTGCGGCATGGACCGAATCCTCCGCAGCAGCTCGGGTGCCAACAGAGGCTGGTCCCGTCTTACAGTCAGCCCCACCATCCACATCTATCCACCTTCTGAGGTCTCTGATCAGCCTTCCAAAAAGGGTGCCAGGTTAGCCCTGGCAAAAGAACAGCTCTTGTGAGAGGCAGTGAGATCAGGAGGAGCTGCTTTCCCAGTGGAGCTGCTTTCTGTCCCACTCCACTGAAAGGACCAGAGCATCGTTACAATTGCTGGTGAGGGGCCTGGAGAACAAGTCTTACAAGGAGCAGCTGAGGGAACTGGGGTTGTTCAGTCTGGAGAAGAGGAGGCTGAGGGGAAACCTTATTGCTCTCTACAACTACCTGAAAGGGCGTTGTGGTGAGGTGGGTGTTGGTCTCTTCTCCCAAGTAACTAGGGACAGGGTGAGAGGAAATGGCTTCAAGTTGCGCGAGGGGAGGTTTAGACTGGATATTAGGAAAAATTTCTTTACAGAGAGAGTGGTCAAGTGTTCTCACTTGTGGTTGAGTCACCATCACTGGAAGTGTTCAAAAAACGTGTAGACACGGCACTTCAGGACATGGCACTTCAGGACATGGCACTTCAGGACATGGCTTAGTGGGCATGGTGGTGTTGGGTTTATGGTTGGACTTGATGATCTTAAAGGTCTTTTCCAACCTTAACGATTCTGTGATTCTGTGATCAGCCGGGCTGCAGAGCGTAGTGCTGGCTGGGGTGCCCTGCACACTCCCACAGCAGCAGGGGCATTCAGCGAGGAGCTCAGTAGCAAATTCCTGTTGCTTTGTTTGTCCTCACGAAAGACTTAATATTCAGTCAGGGGATCAAATAGCGATCGGTTGTTTTGCTGTAAAACTCAGGGCTGCCACTGAAGACTACATGCAGTGCAATGTTTGAGGGACTGTTTCATGACCTCTGCCATCTGGAGACAATATCGGTTTTAAAGAGTTACAGGTAAGAAACAGAAACAAATAGAGTAGAGAAAGTAAGTGACATGGGAATGTGTCTGACAAAACTGTACAGACAGGTTTGCCTGTTGTTTCAGTTGGTGCCATCAAGTCTTTATTCTCTTCTCTTTGCGACATTTCATAGCCACACAGCTTTCTGTGGTCAGTGGCTCTGTAGCTGTTCTGAAGAGCCACATCATGCCACATAGCTGGCATCATATTCTTCTCTATCATTTCTCATGAAGGGCAGGACATCTCAAAAAGGCCACTGAAGAACTAGAAAAGGTGCAGAGAGGAGCAGCAAGGATGAGCATTGCTCTAGAAAGAGTACAGGGCCATATGGAAAGAGACCAAGATCCTTCAAGTAGGAAAAAGTGTGGCAGAGGGGAATTAGAATAGAAATGGGAAAAATGAGTGGTAATGGAATAATTGGAGAACTGAGAGCCCTCAAATGAGAATATCACATAGCAGGCAGATTTGAAACCATCACAAGGCCAAATGACCCAATACAATTAAACTGTTGAGCTCTCTGCTGCATAAAATTACGTATGCAAAATGTAAAAACGATTAGATAAATTCACAGAAGGAAAGGGCTTCATAACATAAACCCACACCTTCTGTCTGAAGAAGTCCCTAAAGCAGCAGGCTGTGGGTGCGAGAGCTTACTGGGGCAGCATGACTCCAAACTTACTCCATGTGTCCACTCTCTGCCTGAGCGCTTTTTACATAACCTGACGGTGGCTGCAGGGAGGGACAGAGATTTCCAGGCCATGTGGCACCTGTAAACCCTTTGATACATGTCATCAGCATGGCTCTAGACTGGCCAAAGACAGCTGGAGTCTCATTTCTGCAGCAGAGTGACCGCTATAGGTCTGAGCTATTCTCCCCACAGAGCAAGATCCAGGAAGGGGAACCTGGGATCTAGCAAAGATGTTGGGACATGGGTCGCCTTCCATCACCGTTCCCTTTGGCACACGCTCCTGGGGAGCAGTACCAGCCTGTGCACAGCAAGCCCAGCCGCATCTGCCCTGCGTCTCGTCAGGGAGGAGGGATGCGAATGACCAGGGCTTCCCACCTAGAGGCCACCCAGCAGGCAGGGTGCTGGTGGCACTTCATCAAATGATACCTTCACACTTCTCAGAGCTGGGGGAAGATTTTCTCCACCTCTGGCTCAGGACTGAGCACTGACAACACAACTGAGCTCTATATAACTGATGAGTACAAGTTACGTGATGTCATGACTGATGCAATGACATTCCTCGCTAATCACTTTTAACGTATTCCAGACCATTCTAAGACAGTTCAAAACAAAATATAGCAAAATGTTCAGTGGAAGAGAGGCAAGAAATTGAGATGTATGGAGTAAAAACACGTCCTCATTGCAGGAGGTAAGGAAAACTCCAGTTCTTTCATTAGGCAGCAATTAAAATGCAGTTTATAGAGCAGGAAAACAGAATATTATTGAACAACAGTAAGGCAGGTGAGCTAATCATTAACTGATTCTATTACACTCCCAAAATTAAAGCTATTTCCCTCTAAATAAGAATGAATTAAGAGTGTATTTCCTGATTACACCTTAGATAATAATGCAGGGGATGTTGCTTCTGTTCACATTTCCTTTCTTTTTTAATAAAACATACCAGATAATAAGAAAATTAGCTATCTGCTCCCATTAGCCATTTTGAACACAGTGTATCCCACCCTCAGAATAGGTAACTGGTAGGTTGGCTGCGGAACACGATCAGCTTTGAGCCCATCATGAACAGGTTTGATGCAATCGATACGCCACAAATTACGTCCCCTGTACAAACTAGTGTAGTGACCCACCTAGTGGATGAGGGAAAGGCT
>NW_010537850.1:6372-8623 GCF_000687285.1 Phaethon lepturus | reverse complement strand
AGGGCGGCTGCTAGCGTCGCTGCCGCGCGCGCCTGCCCCTAGCCAGAGCTCTTCGCGCGTTTAGCCACCGAGGGTTTCAGGACAGAGAAAGGGTTCACACCTGTAAACTTTTATTCTCGTGGAGGGTTTGAGCCAGGGACAAACCCTCGACTTGGACATAGTATTATGTCTGTAAAGGCAACGAAGCCTGGGGAAAGCTGCTCTTGGAGATAAGCCCTCGCTTCCGTTTGCAGGTGGGTGCTACAGACGCTTTGTGCGGGGACGAGATGCTTTTCTGTTCGCGGTGGCACGGAAACGCACGGGTCTTAGATTCCAGAGCACGCTCGGGCACCACGGCTGGAGGCAAACTTGTCTGAGCTTTGCCCATTTGTCAACATCCGTAAGTTGTAGGAAACTATTTCCTTGCCGGGTTGGATTTCCAGTAGCAGATGCCTCAGAATCGGTGTTTAATGCCGAGCTGCGGCATGCCACATGGCAGCCTGACGCCAGAGTAGTTATGATGCAGCACATCTAGAATAACCCAGGCTTAGTGCTAAGAAATATTTATTGAAAAAAAAAAATGAAGACATCATAGATGACACCAGTCACAGCAACTGATCGTTAATCACATTTGTTCTTGAGCAATAAATTATGACGTGGAGCATCGTGCCCTTTCGGAAGAGGTTGCCGTGGTCATACGCGCTGGGGAAGACATGGGCACAGATGTTTTCTAGCCCCTGAACTTCACAACAGTGATTTTTCAGCTGGGTGGCTCCAGCGTCTGGCACCCTCCGGGTTTTTAGTACATGGACGTAAGCTGACCGGCCCCAGCCGCGGGCAGCGGGGGAGAGGAGCCCGTGAGCGGGTGGGTGCGATACCGGGAACTGACGGAAATTCTATTGATGCACAGAAACAGCCAAAACACGAGATATAAATATCACTTCATGGTCACAGAGGTATAAGTAGACTAAATGCTAAGTTCCAACATACAGTTTGCTTTTTATATTTTCAAATGTTTCGGCACGTTTTTTGCAACCTATGTTGCCAAGTGTAAAGCAGGGTTTGAAAATTTTAAAAACTACGTTAGAATCAATTTGACTTGGTTAATTAGGAAAGAAAGGCTATTATGAATCGGAACAATATAGTTACAATATTTGGTCTCTGAAGTTTTCTTAAAACATGAGTTTCACAGTATCAAAAGTGCTTATTTAAAAGAAATATAGTGTAACAACAGTGATTAAAATTGTTGCATTTTTGATTATGAATAATTTAGTGGATGTAAAACAGGTTACTGCAGCATTTTAAAAAATTGAACAGTGCTCAGTTTACATAATTTGTTTTATCTTCATAACAATAAATATAAATAAATTTACAAATAGTAATACTGCCTAGCACACGAATAGTCAAGCACAATACACAAGACTATAAAACAAATCTAATGGTTTTTTTTTAAATCCTAAAAATAGGCATAATTCCTAAAATCCTCTAGCCAGTGATCAGTTTAATAATTCGGTAGTACCACTTCCTTCATGTGGGGTAAGGACGTTGTTTTCAAACCTAGATATAACAGTTGTCTGCCATGGGTTTGATTTTTAATATTCTTGCTCCTTCTTTCCTACCTCATAACAATAAATTAACAGTAGATAAGTCAGAAAAAGGTTAGTGGTGCAAGTGTCTCCAGAAACTGTGTGTGGTCTCTGTTCAACGGCAATAGTTATTTGGCAATTTAAGATAAAAAGTTACGCGTGGTACACGATCAACCGTTGCGGAGTCCAGCTTGGTGCCGACCAGCCCGTTGACTTGTGTCGGCTTCCGTGTAGGCGGTGACCGAACAGCGTCCACATGCACGTCCAGATCACAGTGTCGATTACACGCGTTTGCCTTCACCGGGCTGTTCTTGGCTCAGTTACATTCTAGTGAAAGGTCCTGCTGGCTGATGCCTTCCAGGTCCTTCTTAAGCGCTCACCGGTCCTGCAACACAAGTGTCCGTGCCCCTTCCTCGGTCTTGCCATGGGTGAAAGTGGTTCTGCTAGTAACAGTTTGGTTTATTTTGGCGTCACGTGCTGCGTCCCAGCAAATAGCCGCCGCGTTCCAAGTGTCTGCAGGAGGAGCTCTTTTATTGCTTTCAGGTCGGATTTTAACGGTCGGGAGAAACCGGCCCCGAGTCAGAGGGCCATGGAACCGTGCAAAACTTAGAGGAGCGCGATGGGTTTGTTGCCTTGGGGGTTCATGTACTGAGCCGCCGCTACGTTGTCCAGTGTCGTGTCGGTGG
>NW_010537850.1:3893-6341 GCF_000687285.1 Phaethon lepturus | reverse complement strand
GTGGTATAAGGGCCGGTGACCTGCAAGTCTGAGAAGGAGAGATCGCTGCCGCTGGAGACGGGGGTGAGGCCTGGGGTGCCCAGGTCACAGTCTGAGAGGTGGAGCGGGGAGTTGCTGAAGGCACCCAGGGTGTCAAGGCTGAAGCTGTCGTCTTTCATTTCCTCCCATATGTTACCTTTAAAAGATTAAATTCTGGTCACGGCAACGCATCCAACCCGCCCGGGCCCTGTGCGTAGGGGCCAGCCCATAACTAAGGGGCTTCACCCGCTGCTTGGGACCGGTGCCGCTTGCGGCTGGTGCCGTTTGCGGTGCGAAGGCAGTAAGTGTGTCTGTTCCCCCCGAACCCTCTGGTTCCAGCAAGAGCGCAGACCTTTCCGGGCAGCATCTCTCTACCCCATGCTAACCAGAAACCCAGGGGCCATGTGAGGCATCGCTGTGAGCCAGGGGAGTTCTCCTTTGGCAGAAGGGGAAAACCAAGGCGCAAGCGGAGCTGAGGTTTCCCGTGGGCAGAGAGATGTGGTGTCCCAGATCCAGCCAGCTGGACGTCCCTGCCTGCACCCGAACCGTGAAGGCGGTTAGATGTCCCGCCTAACCCGGGGCAGAAACGCACCGAGGAGGGCCGGGGAAGCTGCGCTGCAGAGGCCAGCACCCAGCACAAGTTTTTAGCTCAGCTGCATCCCACCTTGGAGCACCCTGGTTATATATTCAGTGACTACATAGCCACGTAAAGCGTCCCCTCCCCTACCCCAGCTTCCTTCTCCCATACCTTGCAACGCAAAATCCATAATGCTTGGGTCAAGAGCATCCACCTCCGTGCTCATGTCTGCTGTCACGTTCAGGAAGTCCGGAGGCGCGCGTCCCATGGGGTGGTGGGGAAGGGGGCTGTGGCTCATGTCAGGCAGAGTATGGAGAGGAGGTGTTTGCGCAGGCGCTGGTGAGTCCGGGGCGATGCGTGCCTGGGTCTGGATCTGGTGATGCAGAGGGATGGACTGCAGCGAGAGCGTCATGATCGGCTGGGGCTGCAGCTGGGAGATGGAGATCCGGCCTTGGGCTGTGGCCACGTGGTTGAGGGTAGAGACCTCAGACTCTGCCTGTTTGCTGGGCCGCCTGCAGTTCTCAGGTCTGTCAGTGATCAGCTTGTCGAGCTCCTCTGCACGAGCGATACCCGTGCCCAGGGAAGAAAAGAGACAGTTTAACCCGTTTGTTTAAGCAGGGCCCGGCCAAAGCATTTCACAAGCGAGCACAGCCACACGCTTTTGCCATAAAACTGACCAGGCAGTGCCTGTCATCATGCCTGTCATCGTGCAGGATGCGGCATGGAAGGCAGGCTTTGACTGTGCAGAGAGCGAAGAAATGCCCTCTGCCTCCCTGCCCGTAGCCCTGACCTAATCGACTTCCACGGCTACCCCTAACTGAGCTAAAGACAGGATCACATGAGACGTACGCAGAGCAACCAAGCCACCACCGACAGCAGCTGCAGAACTAAGCATCCTCAGAAGGTCTCCTGCTCATAGGGATACTGCGAATTCTGCTTGTATCTCAAGATTCATGCAAGAGACCCCTGACGTTCAATGGCACTTTTGTTTTTAAGCAAAGGAGAAGGTAGTTTATCATTGATTGTGTGTTACAGATTTTGCAGCAAAACAACTCTGGTTGATTTTGCCAATATTGAGCTCCTGAAAGCTTCAAAACCACGTGTCTCTATAAATAAGAATGAGAAAGTCTTAGTAAAGGGAGAGTTTTGCAGAGGAGCAGGCAAAAAAACGTGACACTATAAATACTAACAGTGGAGGCAGCATGACTCCTCAGAAGGCCTTGGATGTGCTAGGTAAGGTTAGCGTGGGGGAAAAAGACAATCCGTTTTGGAGCTGGGGGCTGATTTGCACTGAAAATAGCCGTCGTTCAGTTACCTCCTCCTGCTGCAGTGCATCGCCCTGTCATGCAGCCTCGGGGCAGCAGCCCTGGCTTCCTTCGGCGCAGAGCACGGGGTGTTTCAGCCGAGCAGCTCGGAGACGGCGGCCGTTGCAAGGCGTGAGCGCTCTGCACTAGCCAGCTCTGTCCATATAACTTATTTCTTAAGGTTCATGCATTCCTGGCCAAGTGGCCATTTTTCGCCCTTGCCTCTCATACACGTAGCAAAAGCCTCATATTAGCCCTACCTGGGTTAGCCATGCTCCTGTGAATAGCAGCTAGGTCCTTCCGCTTCCACTTCTGCATCTCCTCTTCCATCTTGTCGATCTTGGCAGGATTGAGAGCCCACAGGCACCCTTTGCGAGAGGTGCCACTCATCTTGTTCTCCACCTTCTCAAAACACTTATTCAGAGACAGGTTGTGGCGCACGGAGTTCTTCCAGCCGTCAGGGGCTGTCTGAAAGATGCAGGAGGATGTTAGTGAAAGAAGCCATGGACGAAGTATTTGTGATGTTCTACTTCCGCCCTTCAGGTGGAC
>NW_010537850.1:0-3862 GCF_000687285.1 Phaethon lepturus | reverse complement strand
TAGGGAAAGTGCTCCTTCATGAAGCTGTAGATCTCGCTCACTGGGAGACTGCCCGTTTTGCTGTTCTTCAGCGCCATTGCAATCAAGCAACTAGAGGACAGAGCGATACAGGAAATAACATATACTCAGCCATCCTATGCCTCCTTCTGGTCTAGCAACCTTCGACCCGTCTCTTAAGACACAAACAGCTGACCGATCACGGGATTACTGTTCTCAAGCGCTCAGAAGTCACCCTGTGATCCTGCAGATTTTACTCCTCTGTGCAATTACTCTACCGTTACGTTGATGTCCAGGGACTAGTTTGCTTGCTCCTTCCTCTGCCCCTCAGAGGCAGCTTCCGCAGAACTCCTGGGCAGGTGACAGGATTTTTGTTCCCTTCGAAAGCCATCAGACCCTCTCGTGCTACCACGCCTACAGCGTTACAGTCATCCCGACGCAGGCTGTAGGCAGCGCGCTGTTCCACGCTCTACTCACCTATATGAATAGATCGGCTTGGGGTAATGCTTCGGATGCAGCTCTTGGGCAGAGTGAGGAGCCAGGCGTGGCTGAGGATAGTGTGGCTGGGTCCCATAGGGTGTGCTGTAGATTGCTGCTGGGTTACACTGTATGGAGAAGGAAAAGGAGAAAACCGTCGGCTGCAGAATGGCCATGGGTATGTAGGTTTAGGGATATTCTAGTGTTTTTCTGTTACAAGAGTTCTAGAGATGATCTTGGCAAGTACTTCCAGACATAGACCGCAAGCAAATAACAGTACCTGTTGTGTGTTCTGTGCTAGGGCGAACACTTGCTGTGAATGAGGAGGAGGAAAGAGTTGTTGCTGTGTTTGTAAACTAGGGGATGGCTGCCCACCCACAGCGTACTGGCTCATCTGCTGAGATAAAGACAATAGATGTGTCAGTCTTGAAATTACCAACCTAAGAAGTGTTGCAATAATAAGCCATCGAGGCCTGCTCTTACATTTGCTCCGTGTGTTGAAATAGAGTTCAGCCCCAAGATTGCCTGTGGCAGGCTGGCCTGGACATGAATCATTGCTCCAGGTGCCCGTGTCGAGGGCACAGTGCTTGCCACCGGACCTGTTTTGGGGAAAGCAAAGGCGGTGAACGTTCACAGGAAAGCACACTTCAGAAAAGAGAGGCGACGTTTGTTTTTAATCGATGCAGTTGGACACGGCTAAGCCCTGGAGAGGATAATCACACCTGCCTGTGGCTTTCCATCCCCAAAGAACCCAGAGCATTTCACGAATTGCAAAGGTGACATCAGCCGCTTCTAAAGGCTTGTTATGCAGGGAGCGAAAGATGGCAGCTGCTGAACGGTCCGCAGTGGTGTTACAGTATCTTACAGGAGAAAAAAACCCAACGTATTCGGCACTATCCGTGCTCCAGGAGGATTTCTGCTCTCAAGCAAGCACGACGACACGCCGCGCGCTCTCGGCAGAATGCCGTAGGGAACGAGTGTGTTTACCTAAAGGATGTTCGCCAAGGAAAGGCAGGCGTTCAATGAACATACGCTGTAAGGCTGTATGAGGCAAACAGGTATGGGGTAAATAGGGTGCTCCTAATTTTATCAGTGTTGAAACGAACAAGAAAGCCTAATTACCTAATTTCAACGCTGTTGAAAACCTCTGAAACGCCAAGTCTTAAATACCTTGGCCCACGTTCACGCCACAAGGCAGCGGCAACTACACTGAGCAGAAACGCCGATCGGATCCTACGATCTCTGCTGTCACTGCTAGGGCTCTCTGCCTCTCGGGGTGAAGGAAACGTATCCGCAATACCCTTATCAGAAGAGGACAGGCTCCAGGTCTTCCGACAGGAAGGGAAATGTCATGCACTTAAAAGGGATCTACTAATCGGAAAGCCAGCCTGTGTGGGGGGGAGGAAGGAGGCGGCAGGCTGTGCCGTTCAGACAGCAGTTATTTAACATCCTAACAGTTTACCTGTCTGTTGTAGCATCGCGTTCTGGGCACCCAGGCTAAAATCCATTCTTCCACTGGCCATCTGTTGTAACCGAGGAACATCAACAGATGTCAACCACGACAAGGACTGTAAGTCACTGGGGAGGTCATCCTCGCTCAGCTGGGAGGGGTCGGAAGCCAAGAGCCTGCAAAATAGCACAAAAGGTTAGCAGGGAGCAGAGGTGCTGCTACGCTGTCCCTGGCAAGGGGGGAGAAGGCTGGGATGCCGAAGCCCTCGTAGGTCAGCGGGGAAGACATGTCCGGCTGGGGAGGACATGTCCGGCTGGAATTCGGTGTGCAGAATTCGGGTGCAGCCTCTGGTTTCACAGCTGGCTGGTCCCTGCCACCCTTTGCCTAACGGCGCGGTCCTTCGTACGACTTGAAACCTTTTGGTCAAGAAAACCTCTTGTGCAGTATTGGCAGGGGCAGAAGGCGTAAGAACCCGGGAGAGAAACCGCCTAGAAACAAAACCAGAGCTGATTCACTGTTCTCACATGTGTCAGAAATTTGCCCTTGTCTGGCCTCGATGTAGAAGAAACCTGTCAGCACTTTCAGCCTGACACTTTTGCATTAACCTTGGACTCGGGTGAGCAGCCAGCCTTGGACCCGCGTGTTCTGCGGGCTCGAACACCCGGAGAGGGCTGTTCCCAGCCGCCGCATCCCGCCGGCGGGGACGGATCCGCGGAGGGTCGCTGTGCAAACAAAACCTGACAGAACGAGCTCTTCCATGCAGGGCCACCGAGTTACCCATACTTCACAAGGAACCGTGAAGCACACCGAAACAATTTCTTAGGCACTTTTTGGCATCATAGTAAATGACCAGAATGCAAAGCTCGTGCCCGAATGCACAATAATGCCCAGCCTGCCTTTAACTGGCAAAACCACGGCGTAACGACAGGCTGCTTTTGGTTTAAGGCTCTGTTTCTGACACGTCCTGCATGCTCCATCCCACCTGGTTTATTTTGCTGCTGAGAGAGCGCGTGGCACAAAAGTGAAATATTGAGAAGTATTTATAGCACTCCAAAATTCCCCTGTGGTCAGGACTCCAGCCGAAGTCAGTGAAAGAACTATTGCAAATGAAGGGCTGAACTACTCTTACGTACGTTGAACAGTGCTGCAGAGGCCCCGGGTACCTTGAGGAGTGAAGCAGTGATGGGAACGTGTCAGGAAGTTTAATCATTAGGTACCCAGGGTAAGTCCAAAGGGATTCAGGTCCCGGAAAACATCTTTCTCGTTCAGAAAAACATGGGTTTTAGTTGGATGTAGTTGATTTTGCTTTCAAAACAAGGGCTTCAGAGAGCTCTCACATAGCTATGTTAAAGCCAGCTGTGTGGTGCTAACGCGTGTTCGTTGCCAAAAGACGATGCCGAAGCCTTAAATAAATCTGGTCTCTCGCTGAAGCATCTTTTATGTTTTACAAGATTCTAAATCAGCGTAAAAGAACGAGGCAGAACTCTAGTGCCCGGCTGCCCGGGAGCTTTCAGCTCCTCTATTCATGATTTCCAGAAACACATATCAAAGTTCCCTAAGCTATTATCTGGGAGATCTTTAAAGCAGAATGTAATTTTTTTGTGAAAAAGATTTTGAAAAGGAGAACAGAAAAATAACCAAAACACCAAACCCCAAAACCCCTGACCAGCAGCCAAAAGCTCAAACCCTGGCCAAAAAAACCTCCGCAGCTCTCCCTTCCAGCCTTCCCCGCTTGCTTTCTCCTACTGTAGTTATAGTGCCATAATTAGCATCGCCATGGTTACCGCTGTTCGGTTATTTTGCGCAGGGCGGTCAGGTGACGCTCTCCGGCCCGGGGATTGGCTGCCTCGGAGGCAAACAAGCGCATTAAGCGGTTTGAAAACTGGGCAGGCTCGTGCCGTTTGCGACAGTTGGGCCCATTCACGGGCAGCGATGACC
>NW_010537849.1:3942-9457 GCF_000687285.1 Phaethon lepturus | reverse complement strand
GAAAAGCGTTGGGGAAGTAGCTTGGTTGCCAAAGAAGAAGGGAAGGAAAAGGTTAAGTAACGATAAAGAAATAAATATATTTAATAAAGCAGCGTTTGGCTGGGGAAAGCATTCGCGGTGGTTCCCAGAGGTGCATCCTCGGGTCTGGGCGTGATGCTCTGGGACAAGCAAATCTTTGCTTTCCCACAAGGAAATCGCTCTTATTTTTGGAGGATTATGAGCATTAGGCGCAGCACATTTATTTTTTGGGGAAAAAAACCCACCACCAAACCAGAAACAAGGGATGCTGTGGAGAGGAGAGACCCAGCACGCGACGGGGCAGGACCCCAGGCAGCGCAAGCCCCGTCCCGAGTCATTATTCTCCAAAAATACAACCTTTCACCCCAAATATTTCCTCTCCATTTAAACCCACATGATGAGGAACCGGTAAAGCAAACACCCGTGCAAACCCCCTGCACCTGAGACGGGAGGAAAACGGCCTCGAACTGGGCTTCACCTCACGCCGCTCGTCCTCGGGAGCCTCCCAATTGCATTTTAATTTGTTTTCCCCATTTCTTCAGCGTTTGCAACCAGGAAAGTTGCATATAAGGTGTCCTTGATGACCTCAGCGGAGGTGGGGATGGGGTCTGCGTCACATCCCACAAGCATCCCGGGGGTACTTGGGTCCTCCTGAAGCCTCCAACCCCATTAGTGGGTTTATCCCCAAATTATGGAGGATTATTTCTCACCTTCTTTCCTTCCCCAGGGCCAAATAAGAGGCTGAGCAGGAGAGGGAGACAAGCAAGGTCATCCCGGAGCCTTTCCAAGGGTTGAACGTTAAATCAACGCTCTTATGCTCAGTTGCATAAAGCTTTTTTGGGGATGCTGAGACTTTTGGGCAAGACACAAGATCATTGCGTTGCCCAACTGTGACTTTTTCAGTGCCTGCAGTGTCACAAATCCAGCAGCTTCTGCTCTCCGAGCACCAGCAAACCTTTCTGCTGGAAAAAAGGAAAGGAGAAGGAGTTTTGTGGGCAAAATCCTGGGGGAGAAGGTAAGCGCATGGCTACCTCCTCACCATGAGGAGGATCATCCCCAAATGGGGACACAAGCAACGGGGCTGGGTGGGCAACCAGGAGCCCGCAGCTCCCTGCAGCCTCACCAGGAGGTTCACCAGCAACGCTACCACCCAGGGCGAGCAAAAGGCCACGGACAAGCCATGTCATAGCCTTTGGGGTCATGACAACCCCGTTGTCACCTGGAGCATCCCCAAGAAGAGCTGCAGGAGGTCGCTCCTCAGCCAACAGGTAAACCCAGGCTCGCATTAAAGGACCACGATGGGTGATGGGTTTCCACCGGTTAGAGGCACGCCAGCTCCCAGGAGTATTTCTGATCACTCCCGATTTCCATTTCCTCCCATCACCGGCTTCTCCTTCCAAAGCAAATCACTTGCAACTACAAAGCTGCTCCATTTTGACAATTTCAGAACACAAAAACCTATTGCAATCGCTCCGAAACGTCTTCAAAGCGGCGCTGCCGTCAGTCAATCACCCTTCCCTACCGCCACAAAGGCGCTCCGCAGAAAAAAGGTTCATCCAAAAAGCGCTGACAAAATTTAAGCTGCTCTTCTTTCTGCCAAATCAAAAGATCTTTTATGAAAGCTGAACCACTTCTAAAAAAAAAACAAACTCAAATATAGACTCATATCATGGGATCATTTGGCTCTGTAGCCAAACTTCTTCCTGTGACCACAAAGACTAGAAAAAACCCTACGGCTTAAAAATCCCCCAAAACCTAGTTTTTGGGGTTTTTTTTTTCCTCCTGACCATGTGCTGTAGCAGCTCAGCTCTCTGCTTGGAGGAAGAGGATGGGAAACATCAGTCCCTGGAGCACCAGGCACACAGGTGTAAAACAGGCTGCAAGCGGAGCCAGTCACAATCTATTCAATCTCCCTTTAATTTTTTTTTTTCTGGGTATGAAAAATTGTGTTAAGCTAAAATTTGCACAGAATTGGGAACCCTCCACGCTTGTAATTACTTACTTTAATGTGCTGTTTGACAGCTCTCGTGATTACTGTGGTTTTAAGGCTCCCGGCATCTCATCATCGCACGAGCCGCTCAGGCTTTGGGAAGAGAAACGTGAATTTCTCCCCCTTGCGAATGCACAGAAAAGCTTGGGAATTCAACCAAAACGTGCCCGAGCCGGAAGATAAACCGGAGGCCCTCCACGCGCCGCGATTCCTCCTCGTTATCACCGAGCCCAGCTAATTCCCACCACGCCGCCGCTAAACCCTTTACCCCATGAACCGGCGCGTCCGGAGGGACGGTTTAGTTCTTTCCCCTCTAACCAGATTAGGCAAAGCAGCTCTCGGGCTCGCAGTGATCCTGGCCGGCATTCACCGGGGCCGGTGCCGAGCCGGTGACCCACGGTCGAGGACTCACTCTGGTTTCGGAAAAGGATATTTAAGGTTAAGAAAAAAAATATGCATCCCCAGCTCCGAGCATCGAAGCCAAGAGGAGCTTTGCGGTATTTCAATGGGGGACCCAAACCCCTTCCCCCAAATTTCTCCAGCCAGATCGACAGGAAACAAAGCCACAGAACCATCAAGGGTGGAAAAGACCTTCAAGATCATCAAGTCCAACCGTCAACCCAACACCGCCATGCCCACTACACCGTGTCCCGAAGTGCCACGACTACAGGTTTTTCGAATGCCGCGTCCACCACTTGGGTTCAACCCCTCCAAAGCCCTTGACCCATTGCAAAACCTTTAATTCCAATAAGGAATTCCTCCTGCAAAGCGACAGGAAAACCCCATCGTGGGTCCGGCAAGGTCGAACAGCGTGGAAATATCCATCTTTTCTCAAATCCCAAAGTACAGGGGAGCAGCAACGGCGTCGTCTACCGCGATTCCCATTCCCCTGCCCCAGGCAGACCTCTAGAAAAAGACATTTTCATATTTCAAAGTCTCCTGTGCTTTGTCTGCACTTTTCCTACCGACACTGAAAATGCATTTACGTTGGCGGATTTGAATTTAATGAAATGTTGCTTCCTTTTCCTCTCCTTAAAAGCCCGGTTCTTGCATTTATTTCCTGCCGTCGCTGCGTAACACCTGAAGCAAGCGATTCAACCGAGGACGTTATTATTGTCTGGTTTTTTCCCTTACCTATAGTTTAAGTGTTTTATACTAGAAGCTTGCAAGTCATACGGTACGAACAAGGGAGCGTCGCGAGAAATGCTCGCGGTCAAGGGCGAGACGCGGAAGGCTGCCTATAAATTAACTCCACCCCTGTCTGTATATCCCTGTGAGAAGAGCACATGGTGTTCCGGCAAAATGAGAGAAGGAGAAGGAGAAGGAGAAGGAGAAGGAGAAGGAGAAGGAGAAGGAGAAGGAGAAGGAGAAGGAGAAGGAGAAGGAGAAGGAGAAGGAGAAGGAGAAGGAGAAGGAGAAGGAGAAGGAGAAGGAGAAGGAGAAGGAGTAAATGGGATGGAAATGGGTCCGGCCGCAATTCTGACATCGCTTCCCGGCGTCTCCCAGCCCCGCGGGTTGGTGCAAGGATGGGAAAGAAGAGCAAGAAAATGGCCACGTAATGCAGGTTTGCAAAAGGAGCTCTAGCAGGAGGAGCGGATGGGGAGATGCTTCAAGCACAAGAGGCAGATCACCCGGAGCGATAAAAATCGCACTCATCCCTGCTAACCTGCGCCCGTTTTCCCCGTGGAGCCTGAATTTGGGGTCTGCGGTACCCCTGGGGGGGACAAATACCCAGCCTTGGAGCTGGGAAGCTCGAGCATCGGAAAGGCATCCCCACCTCAGCCCCTCTCGGGGCTTGGAAGAAGGAAAAAACCCACAAAAAACACACCCAAAAAACACCCCAAAAAGCCACGTGGTGCCACGCCGGAGTGGGAGGTCAATGAAGGACACACGGACAGTGTTAAAAAAGGGTGGTTATCCTTTCAGAAAAACAGGGTTTTACCTCAAAATATTGCCCCTAAGCCAGGCTATGTAGTTTCGTCACGTTTGGTGGCAGGTCCCCAGTACACCCAGTTCCACACCAGCATCCTGCCATTCAACGTACCAACTCGGCAGCTATCACGCCGGAGTGGGAGGTCAATGAAGGACACACGGACAGTGTTAAAAAAGGGTGGTTATCCTTTCAGAAAAACAGGGTTTTACCTCAAAATATTGCCCCTAAGCCAGGCTATGTAGTTTCGTCACGTTTGGTGGCAGGTCCCCAGTACACCCAGTTCCACACCAGCATCCTGCCATTCAACGTACCAACTCGGCAGCTATTTCGGGGGGGGGAATTAAAAAAAAAAAATAAAAAAAAAAAATCAGCCTGATTTCACTCAAGTCCTAAATGAGCACATCACGCCTCCATTAGCCAGCTTACAAATCCCTCAAAACTACCCCATTAATTCCTCTTTCCTCTCCATTTGGAGGCCCCGTGACTTCGCTGCCGCAAACCCGCGCCGTCACATCGCTTCCCGTTTACCTCCGCGCTCAGTAGCCAAACGACTTGAGCTTTTAGCCGCGGCTCTAAGCGGCGCGACCGCTTCCCGTCCCTCTATTCCCCGGCTTCCTTTGCCTTTAGGAGGATCCTAAATTTACAGAAAACGCAGCGTTTTCCTCCTTTGAAGCCCAATTCGGGCTTTTATTTTAAAAACTGGGGGTTGCACGCAATTTTCTTTTCCCTGCGCCGGGATGGGCTGCAGGAAAAATCCAACTTTGCTCCGCTGAACCTCACCCGGCGTCGGTGTTTCAGCCGCCTCCTGAGCCACCCATGTGGGAAATGGGGCAAAAAAGGCTGGTTTTAATTTTTTTTTCCCCCCGCCCCAACCTTGGGGTTTTTTTGTACGTCTTGCGAGCGCCAGCTGGTGCGACACAGCGCGACGGGCGCAGGATGAGACCGAAGGGATGCGCGGCCCCGGGATGCGACGCAGCCTCGGGGAGCGGGCGCCGAGCAGCGTTTCCCACCTCCCAGACACGTGCCCTAATTACGGGGCCCGCTAATTAAACTGCTTCTCAGACCAGAGGAAGGGCGACGTAGAGCCGAGCCTGAAAACCAGGACACCGGTGCCACGGAGGGGACCCCAAAAAGCAGGTCTGGACGTCAAACGCGCCCCCGGGGACACGTCCCCCATCCCGGGTACCGCAGCCGAGGCGTTTATCCCAGTAGCCCGGAAAAGCTCCGGACCAGGCTGGGATACACGGAGCAGCTCAGAGGGTGCGAATCAGCCAGCGCCAAACCCATCCCGGCCAGAAAAGTGACACCGGTGCCACGGAGGGGACCCCAAAAAGCAGGTCTGGACGTCAAACGCGCCCCCGGGGACACGTCCCCCATCCCGGGTACCGCAGCCGAGGCGTTTATCCCAGTAGCCCGGAAAAGCTCCGGACCAGGCTGGGATACACGGAGCAGCTCAGAGGGTGCGAATCAGCCAGCGCCAAACCCATCCCGGCCAGAAAAGTCCATGAGATAAGGTCAAATTAAAAAAAAAAAACCCTCTCTGAAGCCCACCTTCTCCAGAAGATCCTACAAAG
>NW_010537849.1:978-3916 GCF_000687285.1 Phaethon lepturus | reverse complement strand
AGTCCATGAGATAAGGTAAAATTAAAAAAAAAAATCTCTGAATTTTTTTATCTCTGAAGCCCACCTTCTCCAGAAGATCCTACAAAGTGCACCTGGACCAAGACTTCATTAAAAAAAAAATTAAAATCTCCTTCCTAAAAGCCATCACCTCTAAGAAAAACCGGATTTAAGTCAGGTCGGAACATACCGCGCTTCCCTCGGTGCGGGAGCCGAAGGGCTGCGAGGCGAGTCCCAGCTTTCCTGCTCCAAAACCGGCATCTCCGGGCGCGAGTCCGCAATCAGGGAAACACAAACTAGTGAGGATTCAGCTCAGTGGAACTATTTTTTCCCCTAGTTTTTTGGGGGAAAAAAAAGACCGAAAGAACCAGCAGCAAGAAACCCCTGTACCAGCCCCAGCCCGGGAACCGTTGCAGGTGCCACCGACTCCTGATGAAATTCGGGGGAAACGGCAAAAATTCGGGGGAAACGGCAAAAATTCGGGGGAAACGGCAAAAATTCGGGGGAAACGGCAAAAATTCGGGGGAAACGGCAAAAATTCGGGGGAAACGGCAAAAATTCGGGGGAAACGGCAAAAATTCGGGGGAAACGGCAAAAATTCGGGGGAAACGGCAAAAATTCGGGGGAAACGGCAAAAATTCGGGGGAAACGGCAAAAATTCGGGGGAAACGGCAAAAATTCGGGGGAAACGGCAAAAATTCGGGGGAAACGGCAAAAATTCGGGGGAAACGGCAAAAATTCGGGGGAAACGGCAAAAATTCGGGGGAAACGGCAAAAATTCGGGGGAAACGGCAAAAATTCGGGGGAAACGGCAAAAATTCAGGGGAAACGGCAGAAATTCAGGGGAAACTGCAAAAATTATGGGGAAACTGCCAAAATCAGCTGCTGCTTAGCAGAGGAACCCCTCCTTTTGCAAACGCCCCTTGGGGGAGGACTTCCAGCTCCTGCTGAGGTCAAACCCAGCACCTAAATCCAGCCTAGGCTGGATCTAAGCCTAGGCTGAGCTTAGCCCCTTGCCCCCCCGTTCCTGTTCTTCCCCTGCTGCCAAACTCCTCTCCCGTTACATTTTTAAAAGCTTAAGGTGAAGTGATTCGGGAGGCGTGGCGAGGCGCGACCTTGGGCACGTGTTTGAGGTGCCCGTCGCGGCTCTGAAAGGGCCAAATCTCAGTTTTATAAAAACCTCCGTCTCCTAGAAATCTCCGCCTTCTAAAAAACTCCGTCCTCTAAAAGGGCAGCAGGCAAAATATAAAATTTTCTCGCAATAAAGAGATCTTTCTCCTTGTGTTTCAACCCTATTGCAAAGCAAAATATACCATTTTGCCGAAATAAAGACAAGGTTTTAGCAGAGCTCGGCGTGTTATTAATAGCGATTTTTTTTTTTTTTTTTTTAAATTTTTTTTTTTGCATTTCCCCAGGCTGGCTCCGACTCGTGTCACCGCCTCGGTGACACCGATGTGAATAGGAGAGCGATGCTCGCGTGGAAACAAGTAGGTCAGGCTGTAAAACAAGGACAGGCTGTCACCCGGGCGCGGGGACTTGCTCCCACGGTCCTTGTTTCATCTCTCAGCAGCTGCAAAGGGGCCAGATCCGGCCAAAATTTAAGCACTTAGTCCTTGCTAATCACGGCAGCGCGTTGACATCGTCGCGGAGGGGCTTAAGTGCTTTGCTGGCTGGGGTTGAGTTGGATTTTTCTGCGTTTATGTGTCTGTTGGGAATCCACGGGGCTTTTTTTATCCTCGTCTGCGTAATGGGAACACTACGGGCGGGGCAAATATAGGGACAATTTAAAGCAAGTCGTTAAGCAGAAAAGTCCTTGAAGGAAATAAATCCAGGGCAGGGGGATGAATCTGGCGGCGGGAGAGGCTCAGGGTAAGGCAAGGGAGCTAAAAGCAGGTTGTTTGGGGGCTGAGATACCCCCCCAGCTATTAAATCCACCCCCAAAAAGTGCTTTTTTCATCCCATGCCACCGTATCAGGATTTTCACTGCTCCACCTCGGGGTATTATAGACGCCGAGAGAGACAAAAAAATGGCTTTTTCCTATTCCTTGCAGCTTTTCTCTTTCTATCCTTCCCTGTTAAGATCCCAGTTATAAATCTACTCAGAAAAGGGGGAAGAAAAAAAAAAAAGAAGATGCAGGAGCTGTTCCCAAATAGGAATTATCACCGAGGTTATTTTTTTCCAGAAGCCTGGCCAACTCGTGAGCGGAGTAGAAAAACCTCGACACCCCATTTTTTTCAACCCGCAAAGGGTTAATCCATCTAAGAAAAGAAAAGGAAAAAAAAAATCCTCAAATAAAGCCATTACATCCCATCCCCGCCCGGCCTGAACAAGCCACCGTCGGATAAATGGGGGAAAATTGCAAGAAGGTGCATAATGACCCCGAGTTATTTCCGAGCGATTATGGAGGATAACAGTTATTACAGGCAAGAACAAGGAAGGTCAAACGGCCTGATCCTGGTGCAAGGCAGCTGGGCGGCTGTTTTCGCGGGGAACGGGGGGGTTTTAGCCTCTGAAAATATCCCTTCGGTGAACAGCAATTTTCTAAACCCCTGTTGGTGCGGGAATAAGCAAGCCTGGGTCGTGCAAGGGGGGAAACCGCCCGAATTAGGGGTGTCTGGGGGCTTGCAGTGCTGGAAATGTGCTACCATGGGCTGATGCTCTGCTACAGCACTGCCTGGGTGACCCTGGGCATGTCCCTTAGCCTCCAGTCAAGACCTGCCTCCAGCTACTTCACTCAAAATCGTCATTTAATTTAAATAAAATCCCTTTTTCCATAGAAGAATTCAGCAAAGACACCAGTTTTTAACCTTTCCTTGGAGAAATATCTGAAAAACCCACCGTTATCCGAGCCCGCGGAGCAAGATATCGGGAAGATGCCGAGATGGGACAGGGATGAGCAGGGAAATAAGGGAAACCAGGAGAGACAGGAAATTTGGGAGC
>NW_010537849.1:0-954 GCF_000687285.1 Phaethon lepturus | reverse complement strand
GGTAAATTTGGGAGGCCCAAACCCCTCCCCGTTCCTGCCGGTGACACGTTATTCGAGTCTCCCTTGAGGGACACTGATTCTTATGGCGGAGCACACTCGTCTCCCTATTATAGGAATAATTTAATTACCTTGGAGAAATGTAATTAATTTTAATTGTTCGTGATAATTCATTGTTTAATATATTAATAATTATTATTTTTTAAATCCTAATGCCCAGTAACTGTCCTGTAATGTGCTAATTAAGGTCTCATATAGGAAACACTTAATTTAAAGCATTGGGAAATCCTTTCTGGTCTTCAGAGCCCAAGTCAGTCACCCAAGAAGATGGAGGGAGGCGAGAAGGGAGGTAGGGCTGCACCCACCGCACCCCGAACCCCAAATCCGCCTGCAGCCCTTGCGTTGGGTGCCGATTCACCCGGATATTCCTTTTTCCTGAGATTTTTGGCCTCCTGAAATTATCTGTGGGACGATTCATCCTTCTTCTCCAGCAGCCCGCTGCACCCCCAGAGCGACGCTCTGTCGAACTTTGCAGGGTGGAAACCGCTCGTTTCCGTGTGCTCAGCTGGTCTCATAACCATCTGAAGTACTTAAATATACAATTTCCGTCAAGGAATTACATGCTGCCGGCAGCCTTTTAAACCGGGGAAAGGACCCCCCGCGGAACTGTTTGCTTTCTTGGAGCGGTATCATCTTCGGCGAAGGATTTGTCCTCTGATTGCATCATCTATGCCTTGGGAAGATGCGATTGCATCCCTTGTTTTACTAATTTTTTCCACTTTTCCTCTTTTTTTTTTTTTTTATTTCCCCTGCCTTGGAGAAAAGCTCTGCAACTGCAAGTCCTGACATCCCCCCCAGCCCAAGACTTGGGTGCTCAGACCCCCCCCAGATCCCAACATCCCCCCAGCCCAAGACCTGGGTGCCTAGACCCACCCCCAGGTCCCAACATCCCCCCAA
>NW_010537848.1:0-1437 GCF_000687285.1 Phaethon lepturus | reverse complement strand
TCAACGTCCCCCCCGCCTCCAGGGCCAAGACCCCCCTCATCCCTCCCTGACCCCACCAGCCCTCCGGCACTTGCCCAGCTAACGCTCATAGCGGCAACCACGGCGGCCCGCGCGACACCCCGAACGTCCGTCATCGCTGTCCACCCCCGCTGTTTTTATCCTCTTTCCCATAGTATTGCTCAGATGGAAGATTCCTCTCTATCCTCTACCCGAGTTCTCCTCGATGTGTCTCCTCGTTCATTAACGCACCTGCGCAAGCTACCCAAATTGAACACCACAGTGAGGGAATTTTGGAAAAAGCTCAAGAGATTATTGTTTTCCTTGTAGTCTCACCCTTACCTCTAAAAGCCATTTAAAAATACCGAATGTGAAAGCTTAAAAGTCTAGTCTTATACAGAAGACATGGAATATTTGGAGAATAGCTTCTGAAAAGATGTAAGAAAAAGCAGTTTTTATAAAAAATGGTGACTAAAGACAGAATGCTTAGAAGTTGCAAAAAACAAAACAAACAAACCCAAAGCAATAATTTTCTCAGTCATGCAGAAAAATGAGTGGAAGAAGTTCAAACTCTTGTATTTTAGTTGCCACCATTGGCTGTATTTAATTAGAAGAATTGAACAGAGCTGCACCTACTTCTCACCAAAAAAATTACATCATTAAAGATTTATTTATGGAATATATTTGCACATAAATACAGGAGCTCAATAAAATGCTGATAAGCAGCAAGATATTTTCCCAGGGACTTTTTTCTAAGCAGTTTGCAAAGCTAAGTCATAGCACCAAGTGCCTGCGCTCCCAGAAGAACATTTTTAACTGTTACATGTCAAAAAGCTGCAGAGCACATAATTATACCAGCAGCATCACGGACTTACTACCTTGGATTTTTCACTGCTTAAAGAAGTCTCAAAGTCAGTTCAAGTTTTGCCTACTGATCGATCACTGAAGGATTCCTGTATAAAATTACACCGAAAACCAAAAGCGATCACACGCAGTCAAGAATGCTGCCCAGGCACTACTAAAGTCTTCCAAACACTGGAAGAAACATTTTTTGTTTGGATTTTTTTTTCTTCCCCAGCCTCAGAGAGTCACAGAAAAAAAACTCCTGGAGTTTATTTCTCACAAGTAAATCATGCCGTGTTTATCAGTACATGCAGTTGACAGGACCTTTCTTCCATGGAAACCAGATGGCACAAGCAACACCGAAATAGCCAGCGTCAGTTGGGACGGCGAGCCCCGACCCCGGGGACCGGCGAGGAGGAGGAAGGGCGGGCGGTGCTGCACAGCCCCAGAGCGGCCGCCATCCCGCCCGCACCTCCGCGAGCAAAGCTCGGCAGATGCTGGAGCACCGGCTCCCGGGCGCCTGCGCACACAGGGACACGTATTTTCTATGGTGAATCCAGGCCTAATTACTGCTGCCTTCAGCTTGGCAACCTGCTC
>NW_010537847.1:3087-3331 GCF_000687285.1 Phaethon lepturus | reverse complement strand
CCTGCAGCCACATCTGGAAAGTGTTACGCCAGGGTGTCAGCCGTCAGAGCCGGGCGGCTGGCATGCGCTCCCCCCGGCACGCTCGCTCCTGCCGCCCTGCCTGCCGCCCTGCCTGCTCGCTGCCCTGCCTGCCCGCCCGCTGCCGCGCTCAGGCTTTCAAACTGCCTTCCTCGGAGGGCTGCAGGGCTGAGTTTTATCTGCCTCCCCTTTTCTGGGAGGTTTGGGGGAGCTTTTGTAGCTGCCA
>NW_010537847.1:516-2923 GCF_000687285.1 Phaethon lepturus | reverse complement strand
TTGAGCCCTGCAGGCAGGAGCTGCCCGTGGGCAGGGATGCTCTGCTGTGGTCCTCGGCTCTGCTGCCTGCTGGGAGGCAGCGGGGAGAGATGCGATGTAAATCCTCCTCTTCGCATGCTTTACAGGGACTCCCCGCTGGCTCAGGGGAGTCTTTGGCTCCTTGCCCTGTCTCCGCGCTGGCAAAATCTGTGTCCCTGGGCTGCGACGCAGGAGGGATGTGGTGCTGCGTCTGTAAACGCTGGGGTTTACCGATGGGAGCTCTGGGGGCTGTGACCCGTGTGATTGCCCGGTGCTGCTGGGAGGTGTTCGGAGAGGTGCTCCCTGCGCCGAGAGCCGTGGCTGGGCTTGTTTGTAATCTCTGTGGGGTTTCCTCATTATGTAAGGGGGTACCTGGGGCGTAAAGACATTTAATGGCTGTCAGCATCTCAGTCCCCCAGGGGAAATCCCCGCTGCATATGGGGGGCACATGGAGATGCTCAGCCGGGTGATAGCAGCAGGGGAGATGAAAATGAAAAAGCAGCATCCCGGTATTTTTGGGTTCCCTCCTTGGTGCAGCGTGTTCCCTGTGGTACCCTGGTCCCTCGCTGCAGGTGTGATGGGTGACGCTGCGCAGAGGGAGGGAGCTTTGCGGAAAGCAGGTGGTTCGGGGCCTGATGTGTCCTTCAGAGCAAAGGACATGGAGAAAGCTGGTGTCTTGGCTTTAAAGCGGGGGTAATGACAGTGACCTGGAAGCAGGCTTGCGTGCCTTAATGAGCGGCGTGTGCAATACACACCAGGGTCTTTAGCAGGGAGGGAGGCTGGAAGTGGTTAAATGTGCCCTAACGTTATCAGCGGGAATCAGAGAGGGCTCCCTGCAGTTGACTTTTGGCTTTTTTTCTTGATTTTTTTTTTTTTTTTGCTCTTGCCTTTAAACTGGCAGGCCTACCATTATGGGATTTTAAAATTAAAGAAAAAGAAAAAAAAAGAGAAGAAAAAGAAAACAGGCCTTGGTTTTATAGACCCTACAGATGCATCCGGCACCAAACTGATCCCAGATGCAGCTCCACTGTCAATAGTGTTACACGAGGGATCAATCCCCTTCATTGTTTTATGTGGCCTCTACAGCATCATCAGCTAATTAAAGCTAATGGGTCCCAGAGCAGCACTGACAGCATCTGATCCTATCAGCCCGCGCAGCCGTTTTAGCTTGACGGGCCACTCTGGAGCCGGATCCTGCACTCCAGACCCTGGCGAAAGCCCGTATTGACTCGGGGGATCAGGCTACAGATCAATGGGAGCTGTTGTTAAACAAACATTGCCGGATTAATGTCAGCTCTGCAGGGGGAGGAGGTCGACGGCTGCTAATTTGAAAGGGGTGGGAGGGAGGAAGGGGACGCAGTGACAGCGGTGACGAGGGATGGAGGGGGAGAGGCCGGGCTGTTAAAACGCTCCCCGTGCCTGCGGCAGCGTCTGCGCATTTCCCAGTCTCAGATTTGTCGTCACCCTGGGTGGGAGGCTGTGCTGGATGAGAGCCCAGCAGCATCCTCAAAGGCGTCCCAGGTGCCTGAATCCCTTTGCTTGTGCGTCGAGGGAGGCGAGGTGGCCTTGGGCTGTCCCCAGAGGGGACAGGGACCCCTCTGTCCTTTCTGCACGCTGACCTTGGCATGAGCATCTCTCCCGTTGTGGCGGAGCACTAATCCGGTTCATGCTTTTCCCTTTTCTTTTGGCTCCCGTTGTCTGTCAGCTGGGGCTTTGCGATGCCCAGGGATGCGGGCTGGGAAGGTTTCCATTCCCACAGCCAAACCGCTCTGCGCCGCAGCTAGTCTGTTACGGATCCTCGTCTCTTTTTCCCTCTTTTCCCCCCCCGTTTCTGTCTTGCCGGGGGGGTAAGATGGGATGGGGAGGGCGGCTGGCAAACCCGTCGCTCGGTCCTGTGCAGCCAGGGAGCAGGCAGGATGAGGAAACTCCCTTTTCAAGAGTATTTTTCAACTCTATCCCACTGTTACTCCTGGGAGAGCTGTCACAGCAGGTAGCTCTCGCTCCCCTTCGCCTGCGGGACCGGGCGGTGCATCGCGCGGCGGGTGAATGGCCTCTTCCCGTCCTCTCCATAAAGCGGGCTGAGCACAGGCATCGGGCTGGCTGGCTCTGTGCTCCCAGTGATGGGGTGCACGGCCCCCAAGAAATTGGGCAGGAAACCTGTGGCACGAGCAAGGGGACCCTGGGGTCCTGGTCCTCCTCTGGACTCCTGGTACCTGCTTGGCAAGGTAATGGGCAAATACAGCCCCATTGGTTTCACCAGGAACTTTGGGCTCTGCCCAGAGACTTGATGAAAATCAAATGCCCTAAAATTAACTTTTCTCCTCCTGTCCCGGCCAGGCAGAGTCCGTCCGGGGGAATCCTCCGGGTGTTACGGTCTGTTGGTGTCTCT
>NW_010537847.1:0-372 GCF_000687285.1 Phaethon lepturus | reverse complement strand
GCCCCCACCCCCAGCCAGCAGCGCTGGGAGGCAACATCCAGCCTGGTGAAAGGGAGAACCGGGGGAGAGGGACAGGCTCCTGGCACATCCCTGCCCAGTACAGCAAGTTGATAATTAAATCCTGCAGCTTTTGTATGAATTCCAGGGCATTTTCCTTGGGCTGGAGCCATCTGCGTGCACCCCGCCCTCCCTCACCTCTCCCTTTGTCTCTCTGCAGCTTAATTTTTCTTGCTTTGGTGTTGGGTGAACGTGCTGCTCCAGGGAGCAGAGAGCTGCAGTGGCTCGGTGCAGGGGTGCAGCCCTCTCCTGCTCTCTGGGACCTGCTCCAGCACCAGCATCGCCCTGCAGCCCCGCTCCGGGCCGCTTTCCCAT
>NW_010537846.1:0-5944 GCF_000687285.1 Phaethon lepturus | reverse complement strand
CCGACTCCTCCTAGGGGCTTCGGGGCCGCGTCTCCAGTGCCTTGATGGGTCGCGGCCCAGCCCTCCCATGCGCCGGGAGTCGGCGGTCTTGTGGCCCCCGCGGACCTTTCGGGCGAGTTGGCGCAGCGCTCGCCCGGGACAGCGGTGCCGAATAGTGTTGGAAGCCACTTTCCTTGAATTCGACGGTCTTATTCCCTTCCACCATTCGCTGAGCATCATTTCATTTTCTTCAACCATTTCCTCATTACTTTTTTGACGTGATGGCCTTACTATTAGGAGCTTCTAGTGGACATTCAACTGTCATTGGTCTTTTTCACAGTTATATATATTTTCAATATTACTGTATATGTGCAGCACAACATATTTATCTTTCACGTATCAATGTTTGTTTATAAATTACCCTACCGCCAGTGAGTACTAATCATTTCCACGAATGGGCGCAGATCTGATGGTTTGGTTCTGTTTTGTTTTCCTTTCTGCATAGCACTAAATCCTTGAACTCTTAATCTCTAGTTGTTTTAATCCTGGGTACTGTATACAGGGAATGAACATGATAGTTCATAAACTACCTGAAACTGGCAGAGTTTACAGTGAATATGATTGTCAGAAACAATAGGTTGACTTTATTTTCCTTAATCCTGTTTGCCTTTTTTAGATATGGGTTTGGGGCCTACATATGCCATGGAAGTCTTTTATATAGCATTTCATATGAAAAGTTATGTTTATTGCCTAGAAGATAATGAACAATGGTAAATAATTTATAAAGCAATAGGTCAACTATAGCAAATATGATATTAAATGTCCCTGAAAATCCAAAAAGCACTTCTTACAGTTTTTCTTAATTCTGTTCCCTGTTCTTTTAGATTATGTCCATTTAAATTGTTCTTGCAATTTTCTTCTTACCCTCATAAATCATCAACCACAGTATGTGGGTTTGGGGGTTTTTTTATTATTTTTCAGTAAATCAGCACAAAAATAGTTTTATATGCAGATGAAATTCTGATTTATGTGTTACAAAGTTGACCTCTATATTTCATCAGTGAGGACCAGTGTTGAAGACGTGAATTGTGAGCATGTCAGCTGTAAAATGACTTTCAAAATTACTCCCTACTGCAGCAAACAGGAAAAATTACTTTGAAAGGGCTGCCCTGGCCTTTGTTCCTGTATATGCCCCTAGACACTTTCAAATATGTGGATCCACAGAAAGCAGTTTTGCGCACATCATACTGGAGAATTTCCTGAATTACATTTCCACTCAGTTATGACTTGTGTGATTATCTTCCTCCACTCTCTCTACTTCAGTACATGCTGAAGAATCCACCTGATAACCTCCTTCATATGTGCAAGTTGTTAAAATCTTCACAGAATAACAAAGCAGCAAGGTTTAAGCTGCTAGGACACACTGTTCCCTAAACTTTGAGGGTCTACTTGTGTACTCCAAGGGCCAAAAAATGGGTGGAAGCTCTTTTGACAGTTTTGCCTCATTACACTGTCAGTCTGCAACCATTAAGTTATAGGTAAATCATTCTCTTGTGTTATAAAAATGCTCAGTTAAAAGATTCATCATTGTGGTATTAAAGGACAAGAGGAGCTTCAAGAATTAAAGGAGGAATGTAAGTCTCTCTCTTTTAGCAGAAGAGGCAATCAACATTTTATGTTAGCATAATAGAAAATGAAAGGAAAAAAGAGTCCTGTTTATGTTCTTATGTTACTTCTTTTTATGTTAAAACTACAGCATTGATTTAATGGGCTTTGAAGCAGGGAGAGAGACATTCTTTTCAGTATAGAAATACCTAGAGATTGGTCTAAAGTAGTCCTCAAAGCTTAGGCTGTTACACAGTAATAGGAATTAGGCTAACTAGACAACTGGAATTGGGGAACTCCATGTACTGCTTTTGCCCCATGGAGGAAAAGGAAAAAAAATTCCAAGTGCATTAGGAGTTTTGCAAACATCCTCACTACTATAGCAAAACTTTATCTGCTTGTGCTATACGTGCCATATCCGGGGTTGCCAAAGTGCAATAACTGCCAGTTTCTTGTGGGCAAGAAGGCCCCATTCACATCCTAACCCTGCCATTCTGGAAGGACGTCTAATATGATTTTTAGAAAAACACTGTAAGTCATCTCATTCTTCAGTCAGCTTTGGGAATCTGTGACCTGGAAAATTATTCTTTCTAGCCCCTTCTTGTTACTAGATATATACTGTCAACTAAGTGTAAATTGTTCCTCCTTATCATTCTCATCCTTGTGCCACTGAGCCAGTCCAGCAGCAGCTCTTGGGTCTAATGTTGTGTCAGAAACTGCTCTTGCTCCACATGAGAGAAAAACAAAAATTAAAATTTCCAGTCCATTGGAGCTTCTGCATGCTGAGCAGCAGGGTTTCCATCTTCTCAAGAGTGCTAGTGAACAAAGGCTCGAAGATAGAGAAGTAGTTTTCATCTGTATTTGAATGATGTTTCTGTGATTTAAAAAATGGTTCCATTTCCTGACAATAAGGCATGTTCTGTTGTATGAAAAAAAAATTATTTCGAGATGTCTTTCAAATGTGGAGTACAGACTCTTCTGAACATTTTGTAATGCATATCTCACCATGAGCTACGGCTTATATCCAGAGATTTGTCAGGAGAATAAAATAAGATAGGTCTACAACCAAGCCCAGAGTCTCACCATTGTGGCAGCCACAATTCTCAGTGCAGAAATTGGCTGCTGTTCATTTGTGCATGGTGGTAATGAAAACACTGCACCAACATTTATTATAGGACATTTTTAATTTCCTAGTAATTCAGGAAAATAAATGTCAGTAGGTGCAGAGGAAAACAATGGGAGCCTATGACTCTGTTAAGCAGAAGGAAGCAGGGATTCATGATTTACTCAACATTGGGAGACCTGTGCTTGGCGTCAGCTTTGAAAGAAGTCATTAAAACACAGGACAGTAATAATTTGGTACTACCTACTCTGTTCTTCCTTGGAATAGGAGCAAGGGTAGATTTCCAGTTTCAATAATCAGTCTGCATAAAGGTGAATTGATTCAAAGCAAGTGTGAGGTTTTGATGCAGAACCTGAACCCACCATATTCTCCTCACTATGTTTTTTTTCCTAGTAACATCTTAAGAAATTCTGGGTAGAATCTCTCCATAGGCCTGTGCTAATCCATTAGAAGTGTTTATTTCCTGGAAGGAAAGTAACAACATTATAGTAAAATATTTCAGTATTCTTATTGAGACTTGCTGATTCTAAAAATGAAAGAAAGGTGGGTGGAGTGGCGATAGACAAATACAATTTCTGCCTGAAGAAATAATGGAGTATCAAAGCCTGGGGAAGCCTTCTTTCTGTATCTATGTAACTGCACCAAGTTCCTGTGTTGAGCATATGCTCTCTGTTTGGGGTTATATTCTACAGTGGCTGAAAAAATAAATTTTAGTCTACAGTGGCTTAGAAATTAAAACCCACTTACTAGATTACAATCGAAATACTTGGATAGTTCTGGGATATTACGCTTGAACATCCAAAAGCAAAATGTAACTGAATAAAAGAGCCTGAGGGGGGCTAATAATCTGTAAATTGCTTCAACAGTCAGGTCTGCCCTTCCTGTCTTCTCGTTTATTCCCGTCTTTGATTTGACCTACGTTGTAGGGGGGATCACAATGTTTTTCTCCAGTGAGAACCTACAGCCTGATACTACCAATCTGTCTTTTCTTGGTCACAGATCTCTCGCATAGTGGATGGGAATAATCTCCGATGTACAGAAATACAGCTTACATGGACCAATGACGGGCTTGAGAGATCAGAATCAAACCTCTAACCACTTTCCAGTTTCTAAGAAAGTCAAGAAACAATCATGCCAATGAGAGCAAAAGATTAATGTTCTCTTTCTATTTCCAGGAATCTCAGAGTCCGTTTCTGCCTTAAAGAATTTGGGACAAATAAAAAGATTACTAGAAATCTTTCCAAGACTGAAAAGGGTGACAATATTCCTTGTTGTACGAGTTCAGAGAATTGACTATTTGATAGTCAATTAAATGTCAATGGCTTGAAACAAATCAACCACGTGTATAAAGATATCAATGGACTAAAGAGTTACAAAATATTACCTCCACTGCCTTTGAGAGGACTTGAAATCTCCGTCCTTTTGTTACCATGGGGTCCCTACTGCTATTTTTTTTTTTTAGAAAAAATCTTTTCCTCAGAGTGTCAGCAGTTCTGACAGTGTTCAGTCATGTCACTCAGGACCTTAGTCCTCCCCCATTATAAGAAATAATAAATAATAATAAAGAAATAAATCAGATAAAATGGGCATTAAAATTAGTTTCCAGTTTTTGTGTTTAATCAATACGCAATGCACCCTTCTGCAGTTTCACACTTTGCAGTTCTGTTATGCTCCTTATCGCAGCCAGATCACCCAAAATGCTTATTTTCCTTCGTTTTACTGGCTGAAATGCAGTCGCTGTGAGACGTCACAAAGCTGTGTTTTTTCCCACATTTCACCTCCAAGCAGAGAGAAAAAACGATATGTTGTTACATTACTAGAATAAGTCTAGTCCTTGCTTTGATTGTAGCCCTTTAGAAATTTCAGTTAAACACGCGTAATCAGAAAAAAATATGACATTTCTCGAATGTCACATGGAGATTCAAGTCAGCGCATCTCTGTACTTTCACAGTCCCAGGCAGCGGGAATTCTGCGTTGTACCGTCATAGCATTCACCCTGTTATACTTTTAGCCCTGAAAAGAACTGCTCACCCGTTTTTAGGAGCCGATGATAGCTTCCTATCTAGTGTATGAAACACAATATCATTGCAGGCAGACGATTAACTGTTTCGTATGAAAAAAAAAAAAGTGCAACATGCCATTGAAAACGAAGGAGGAAAGTGAGAATTCAATCCATTGTTCGGGATATGGAGCTGCCGCTGTCTCAACTCTCTTGAAAAGGTGTAAATTCTTATCTTAATTCTGAAAGGAGCAAAGCGGTGAATCACCACATGTTGTTATCAAAGCAAAACATTTACAGCATCAACATTCAGTCATTAGAACAGAGAAAACAGCTTTGCATAATAAAGTGTTCCGATTACCGAACACACCCTCAAAGGACAGAACACACCCTCAAAGGACAGAATTTACAGCTTCAACTCCACGTCCAGTTCAAATTTCACTATACCTCAGATTTTATTCCCCAATCAATTTAACAAATCGCGATGCAAAGGCGCGTACTTTTAAAATCTTTGAGTCTAAAAAAACCAGTATATTGCAATTGCAGCTGTCCTAACTCCTGAATTTGACAAACGAAAGGCACTTCGTTAAGTCTACATTGGAAGCGCAATGGCAGGAACACCAGCCCTCAGAGGGGGACGCCGGTGCTTTCTTCCACTGAGACACCTAAGCAGACGTAAAGTAACATCGGCTTTCGCACACGCTGCTAAAGCACAAACGTCTCCCCAAAAGGCGGTAGCTAAGACAACCGTGGTCGCTGAAGGGACGCTGAGCGGGGTCCTGTGATTTCGGAGGGGAAGCGGCTCGGCCGGGGGAGACGGGGGAGCCAGCTCTGCATCCGCGACCGCGGCCGCGGGGCTCAGCTGTGTTACTTCCTCGGCTTTAATAATCAATTTACCTTTCGACCAACCGTTTAAACCTCTCTGGTTTTTGCCCTCTCTGGAGAAGACCTTCTAAACTACAAGCTTGCACGCCGGTTGTGCCCATTTAGCCGATGCTGTAATTTTAATTTTGAAGATAAAACGAAAGTTTCTCTCTCCCGAGGTCTCTGCGGCCCCACGCCACGGAGTTTCTGGGGTCGCTTTACCCTCATCGCTGCTCCTTCCCACAGGCACCTCCCTTCGCTGGTAGGGCAGATACCCCCCCGCTCGGCCCGAGAAGAAACGGGGTGCATCGGCAATAAATTTCGGGACGAAAAAGCCCTTTTTGGACCTGGAAGAAACACAACGGGCGCGGCGG
>NW_010537845.1:21863-35577 GCF_000687285.1 Phaethon lepturus | reverse complement strand
CCCCGGCGTGCTCCCCGAGGGGTTGGGGCTGCCCCCCTCTCCCGTTACCGTGCTCGCTCCTGCGTTTTAACTGCCTGTGCGTGTCCCCGGTCCTTTCCCAGTTTTGCGAGGAGTTCAAGGAGAAGTGTCCCATCTGCGTGCCTTGCGGGCTGAAGCTGGCGGAGAAGACGCAGACGGCCATCGTCCGGCACTTCGGCCTGCAGATCCTGGAGCATGTGGTCAAGTAAGGCAGCTCGTCCCGCCGCCTGCGCCCCTGCAGCGGGGAGGGGTGCCGGCCCGCTGCCATGCAGCCGCTGGCGTGGGCTCTGCTCCCGTTCCGGCCCCTCCCGCTTCAGGGAGGCACTTTCAGGAGGCAGAGAGTCTGTGCTGCATCAGAGGACAGTTGCTATCCTGCTGTGTTTCTTTCCCCCCCTGTAAAAGAAAGAGAGGAGAAAATGGCTTTCAGGCAGATTGGGAAGGCTAATTCCTTAGGACCCCTAAGATACATTGACATCGCAAGATGTAAATAAGCACACAGGCTTATCATTAGGTCTTTGTGGTGTTCTCTTGTCATTAGCCTCCTGCTAACAAAGAGGCTTTGTGTTAGTTCAGTTCTGAGATTCCTCTCTCTGCTGCCTCCGATGCTTTGTGCTTTTGCTGCTGCTTCTCATGTTTAGTGACTTCAGTGGTGCACGCCCATTTGCCAGCAGCAGTTTTAACTCGGCCTTTTCATTAAGGGATTGGGCACTGGGAGAGTCAGTGAGCTGTAGTGTCTCTCTAGTTTAGGTAAAGAAGTGATAGTTCATTGAGAATCAAGTCAGAGATCTTTATGTTTTGACTTTTTGTTTCTCTCCTTTTTTTTTTTTTTTTTAATTTTAAAAACTCTTTCAAACAGGTTCCGCTGGAACAATATGCCTCGCCTAGAAAAAGTTTATCTAAAGAACAACGTCATGGGTCTCATATCCAGTGTAAGTATCTTCTACCCTAGCCTGTTCTCTGAAACGTGATTCTCTCACTTGGAGATAGAAAGTGTGAATGAAAGGAAAAAAGGCTTCAGTTAATTAGCACAGAGGACCTGAATTCAATTCTGCATTTCATTACTTTTGCTGTACATCCCTGGTTGTTCCAGTGCGTTTCTCTGTCTTGTAGTCAGGTCAATAGCCATGTCACCTCACATGGCAGGAAGTTGTGAGGCTTGTATAACATAGGTAAGGTACTTACCCCTTTCTTAGGAGGAAATTCAGTAAATACAGATGTTATTGTCCTGATTTTGGCTGGGATAGAGTTAATTTTCTTCCTGATAGCTGGTATAGTGCTGTGATTTGGATTTGGGATGAAAATAATGTTGACAACATACTGATATTTTGAGTTGTTGCTAAGCAATCAAGGACTGTTTGGCTTCTCATGCTGGCCTGCCAGTGGGAAGGCTGGGGGTGCCCGGGGAGCTGGGAAGACAGCTGACCCAGGCTGGCCAGAGGGATATTCCATACCATACAACATCATGCTCAGCATATAAAGCTGGGGGAGTTGGCTGGGGAGGCGCCACAGCTTGGGAACTAACTGGGCATCGGTCAGCGGGTGGTGAGCAATTGTGCTGTGTATTGTCACTTGTTTTGTATATTCTTTTATCATTATAATTATTATTATTCTCTTTTTTTTTTTTTCCTGTCCTTTTAAACTGTCTTTATCTCAGCCCACAAGTTCTACCTCTTTTTTTCCTGATTCTCTCCCCAATACTGCTGGGGGATGTTTTAGCTCCCTGCCGGTAGCTAAACCATAACACTTAGACTTTGCAAGAATACTGAAGTCGTTATCTTAGTCATGTTTTCTCTATCATTGTGATTGCTATCATGACCAAGTGGCCTTCTTTTTGAGGAAAATCCTTATGGTTCCCAGAGTTCACTAGCTACGGGTGCTTGGGAGGGTAGGAGTGTCATCCAAGGTAGCTGGGATGAAGAGCTCCCTGATGTTGTGTTGTGTGGGGTCTTTTTTTTATTTTGCATGATTTAGAATATTTGCAACCACTGTGTTTCCAAGGTGAGACTTATAAATGCCTGATGTTTGCTGTTTTGTATAAAACTGTACCTCTTCTATCACAGGGAACTCAAAGTATTTTGGAGGAGGAAAGTCATATTAAGGACGTTCTATCTCGCATTGTGGTGGAGATGATCAAGCGTGAATGGCCCCAGCACTGGCCTGACATGCTAAAGGAGCTGGATACCCTCTCCAAGCAAGGGGTATGGAACACACCTGTCTGTTCTCTTCTGCTTGCTCATAGTATGGGTTTCAGTCTTCCATCATCCTGAGGAAAGCCTAACTCATTCATGGTCAGGAGAAACAGACTGACGATGGACTCAAAAGTCCCTGTAAGATTAAGTTATTCTATGAGGTGATTTCAGCAGAGAGGTGTCCATCCTCCTGTCTTGTTTTCCCAAGGTGTTGCTTGTATCTTCATGCATGTTTGCTTTCTCTCTACGTCTCTGAGCTAGCCTCTAGAAATTTTAATGTTTGAACTGTGCTGATGGAGTGTATTTCATTTCGGGACGTCAGGAAACTCAGACAGAACTGGTGATGTTCATCCTCCTACGTTTGGCAGAGGATGTGGTGACTTTTCAAACGCTGCCTACCCAGCGGCGACGAGATATCCAGCAAACCCTCACCCAGAACATGGAGAAGATCTTCAGCTTCCTGCTAACTACCCTACAGCAGAACGTCAACAAGTACAGACGCATGGTAAGAGTCTCCTTTCTTTGGGTTCAGTCAGTGCTGGAGGCATTTAGGAATTGGGATACAGCTTGCAGGTTGTTGGGGAAGCAAGTGCAGAAACTGTCTGAAATCCATTGCTGTGAGGTAGGGATCTGCTGTGGCCTGGGAAGCTGGTGCTGATTAGAGAGACTGAACATACAAGGTTGACAGGGTTGGTGTTGATAGTTTGGATTTGCTAGTGTAGATGGCTTGAGTACATGCGTGCCTCATCTGTACTTTTGGAATGCTCTGTATACTCCTAGTGTCAGCAGCTTAGCAAAACAAAGGTGTGATTGTGGCACAAACAAGTAGGTTTGGTGTAGTTTATGTAACACGCTGTGGTAAAGAGATGCTGTCCTGGGCTCACATCTGCTTTCTTATGCTGCAGTGGTGTCTTTGTGGTGATGCACCAAAATGAATGAGTTTTTTGGTACCTCAGCATTGCATCTGGGCCTCTCTGGTCCTTTTCTCCAAGAGCTCAGGTCAGGAAGCCCTTTTTTGTCAAGTTGTGGTGAGGAATGCTCTTCCTTTTTGTATAAAGAGACTTCTTTCCTGAATTCTTACATAGAGTCAGAGATGTGCAGGTTGGTCAAGATGGATAGTGAAGGCAAGTCTCTACCCCAGTCTGTTCCTGGGAAAAGTGGATTTGAGAGTGAAGCCCAATTGAGAAAATCTAGAAAGAAGTTGCTTAGGTGCATCTCTTGCTCTTTTTTTCTGTGAACTAGAATCCAGAGTTACACTAAATGTGAAACTGGCAGGCAGTGAAAAACCCTCTCCTACCTGACTTCTGTTCATTTTCCTGATGCACTGACAGGCTGAACAAACCCACCTGTAGAGCAGACAGTTCTCTGTGCAGTTCATGGTGGTGGGTGGGAGACCCTGGTGCATTTTGTAGTCTGGCTGAAATGCATTTCCAGGTAAGGTTTGAATTGCAATGCTCTGAAGTGTGGCTGCTTCTGCTAACGGTGGAATCTTTCTGATTGGCAAGGTTGGAGCACCCCAGGAACAAGAAGCCCTCACCAGTTCACAGGTTAGCAGATCTTTGGGATGTTTGTGCACAGGGTAAATTCTGAGGGTTGGGTGTTTAGTTACCTGTCTGCACACTGAGACTGGGGGAGATGATGGACAGTTCCCCAAGACCGTGATCTGCAGTGCTTATAAGTGTGCAGTTCTGGTATGGTGGCTCAGTTGTTAAATGCCTGGGACACAGCCAGATTAACATAAAATCACTGCACTGAATGCATTGATGGACAGAGTTTCCAAACCAAAGCCTTGCAGCAGAAAGAAACACTTGTGATATCTTTGCATCTGAGAAACAAAGCAAACCTGAGTGTCTGAGGGACTTGTTTGCCTTAGTCAAAAAGATGGTGCAAGCAGTGCATTGCTGCTGTTAAGTATTTGGAACTGGGAGTCAGGCTGTAAGCTTTTGCCTCAGCTCTCGCTCCAGCTGCTGTTCTGACCATGGACAAATCATTTACTGTTTTCACGCATCAATCTCAGTCCATAAAAGCCACCACCATCTTTCAGAGTCTGGCTTTTGGATGTAAGATGCTCCAAAAGGTCAAAAGTTTCTTCCCTGGAAGCTTCCAGGAAGCACTGAAATGCCTTTCCTTCTCATCCCCTGTGTCTCCCTGATGCCTGCTGACTGGAGTGTCATCTTTTGGATGAAAAGGAAATTGTGGCTTAACTTGCAATTGAAAGTCCTGTTGTCTTACCTGCCAGGGGGCTGTGGAGGTGGTTATAATGGCTGCAGCAATGTCCTGAGCGGGAGACTGGGTTGCAGCCTGTGTCACTAGGGTGCTGTTCTGTGAAGCTGCTTCAGGCTGCATTCTTGAGAATAAACCTGTCCAGCAGTGGCTGGGTGTCAGCTTGTGCTGTCGTTGCTCACTTACCATCTCTTGTTTTCTTTTTCAGAAAACCGATGTGGCTCAGGAGCCAAAGGTGAGTGGAGCTATAAGGGACTTGGTGCATTAGTCGTTCTTAAGATCAAGGTTGCTTAGAACCGGGCTTCTCCCAGGCTTTGGAATCTATTACCTGCAATTCTCATTTACTCATGGGTTTGTTCAGCCATAATACAAATTCCTGGAGAAGAGAGAAAATGAGGCACAAGTGGAGAAATGCCCAGGCCCTAACTGATGACAAGTGTGGGAGCTTGGACCCTTCTGCTGCCACCTCACTCTCAGGACGGTTCCTGATACTGTTCCTCCAGGGCGTGGACGGCTTTAGACGGGAATTGGCGTTTCTGTCTGACCTCTTGCCACCTCTCTGTTGACAGGCCCAGGCAAACTGCCGCGTGGGGATAGCGGCACTCAACACCTTGGCTGGCTACATTGACTGGGTGGCCCTGAGCCACATCACAGCAGACAACTGCAAGCTCTTGGAGATGTTGTGTCTGCTCCTAAATGAACCTGAGCTCCAAATAGGAGCAGCCGAGTGTCTCCTGATTGCTGTCAGCCGGAAAGTGAGTTCTTCCTCCTCGGTTCCTCTGGCTCCCCTTTGTTTTCCTCCTGTTTTCCTATATAATTCTTCAGACTGAGAAATGATATCTTAACCTTTTTATTTAAGAAACAAAATTCAAATTTGGCTTCTTACATTAATGATATTTAGCACGAATGTCATGCCAACACAATACAGAACAGCAGCTGTTGGAACCCTCACCAACTTCTATGCTTACCTCTCCTTGCAGTTTTGAAGTTGGAGATCCCCATTACCTTCCTTTTCCCCCCATGTTCTACAACTGTGAAGTGGGAAATATTGTCACTGGCTGTGTCATCTGGCAGCTCAGAGTAATGACAGCAGGATCTAAACAAGTGATTTGACCCATACATTCGCAAGCAGCTTAGTGTCAAGGCTGAGTATTTATCAGCTGCCTTTACATAACTAGCCAGTCTGCAGTGAAGAAGAGTTAGTGTCTTGGGATCAGTTTTTCAGTTTGAAGTTCCTGTGATGGGATTGCTTGGGGACATTTCTTGATCAGGAATACCTTAGATTTTTTTTGTCAAGCTTTTACTGAAATAATTTGTGGAATGTAAGCCCTTCCCCAGGTGGAAGGACAGCTGGGGATCTCCTAATTTCACTTGCAGATGGGAATGAATACTTACATTCTAACTGAGGCATTTGGCATATTTCACACATAGGGTAAGCTGGAGGATCGGAAGCCTCTGATGGTCTTGTTTGGAGATGTTGCCATGCACTACATTCTCTCTGCTGCCCAGTGAGTACCATCCTGCTGCTGTAATTTCACACAAAACTGCATACAAATGGCTTTGTAGATGTGATTTGCAAAAGATATTGCTGCTTAACTGCAGGAAGCTGGGATTGGTAAGAGACGGCAAGCCCACAATTTCTTTTGCAAAACCTGAAAAACTGCAAGTTTTTTTTTCAAATCTCATAATTGAAGGACAAAGTGGTGTAAATATCACAGCTTCCCCCAGCTTTCTCTTTTAGCCTGAAACTGATCAGGAGGTACTCTTTCAGAGAGGCAATTTCAGAGGTTTTAGCTGCCTATTTAGATTTGATAAGAGCAAAGAAAAAGCCACTGCAATAAAATCAAATTGCTCCAGTCTTCTTTTTATCTACAAGACAGATAGCAGTGTGCCTGTTACCTACAGCATGAGTAACTTTGATCCTGTTTCTCCCCCTCCCCTCATTCCCAGGACAGCAGATGAAGAAGGCCTGGTGGAGAAGCACTATGTTTTCTTGAAGAGACTTTGCCAAGTTTTGTGCGCATTGGGCAGCCAGCTGTGTGCCTTGCTAGTAAGTCTCTACCAGCAGCAGCAGCCCTGGCAAGGCTGGTTTTTAGAGCTGGGGGTGAGGCAACCCTGATCTAAGGTAGGACCAGGGTACTCTCTGCACATTTGGTAGCTGTAGGGTTCTCCCCACACATTTGGGAAAGGCAGAAATGGCTCTGCTTGCAAGTGGGGTAACTATCCTGCCAAGTCATAGGAATGTAGAATGGAGGGACCCTGACTGATTCCAGGCCTCTGCTGTCATCTAGAATCATCTCTATAACCTCTCTAAAATGCTGAAGCTTTATTCAAAGTTGATCAAGTTTCTTGCTGACTACTGCTACAGAAAAACAACTCCAGGAACTTACTCTCATGTTGGAAGCCTTTTAAATTTCCCCTATTAAAAATAACTCAAAGAGTATACCTGTTTGTTCTTCTACCAAGATTCTCTCAAGCTGAAGAAACAAACAGGTTTTGTTCCTGCTGTTCATCTTTCTATGCTTTATGTCAATGTCGAGATGAAGATGCACACCGATACTTTGCATGCCACGCTGACTTCTGAATTCCTGCTCCCTCTGTTCAGCACAGTGCTCCTACAGTAAGGAAGGCAGGCTTGTTGAGAGATGCTGTTCCAGGGGAGACTGAGGCAGTCAGCCTGTGCAACTGATAGAGCAGAGTAAATTCTCACAGGGAGGGAAAAAAAAAAACAGCAAAACCACCTTTGAGAATTTATCCCTAAAAAGAATGGACAGCGAAAAAAGGGTGTGTTATTACTTTCGATGACTTCACTTGCTGTTAGGCAGTGGGAGCTGTTAGTCCATAATGAAGTAATGAGATGGGGATTCGAGTGCTCTCATCCTGATTTGCTCAGGAGAAGCAGCACTGAGCTATACAGCTCCAGAACCAGGATCTTGAGGGCACTAGGTTGTATTATGGTTAGTGAGGAGCAGCAAGACCTTGAATTCATGGCTCCAGGTAAAATTTATTTTCCTGAAAAATTTCCCAGAAAGTTATTTGTGAGAGATGTCCATATGCTAAATGCAGGAAACATTTGGAGGAACGTGAGTGAAATCATCTGGGTGTATTTGCTTGTGAAATTCCGCAGTTTGCAGTTGAGAATTGCTCCACTTCGATACTGCTGGGTGGGCTTGACCCAATAGGAGGAAAGTTGTGGCTCGCAGCAGCAGTTAGGAATTTGGTTTTAGTGGAACTCCAGTATCTGAGAAGTCATCCTTTTTTCTTTTGAATGAGGGTGGTCCTGTCTCCAGCACCCCCAGGCTGGTCAGCAGAACTTGCTACTCCTCAGGCTATACTGGTTTCAGAAAAAAATCACAGTTTGAATAACTGCGTTCTTGTGTCTGCTCCTTTACAGTCTGTGGCATTGGATGTAGTGCTGCTGCTTTACCCAGAGACATACCGCTTGTGAGCCCAGTGTGACGTACAGTTAGTATTTTGTCTGAAATTGTTTGTCTTCCTAATAGGGCTCAGATTCGGATGTGGAAATGCCAACCAACTTTGGAAAATACCTTGACTCATTTTTAGCCTTCACAACCCATCCCAGCCAGGTATGTAAAGGGCTGAGAGTCTCATGTATGTCTATGTAAGAACATGTGAATGCGTAATTGAACTAATTGATTGAAGACTGCAGAACTTCAGCTGACAAATTGCTTTCTAGATTCCGTATTTCAGCTGAAGACTTGGAAGGCAGAGTGGTTTCTTCTCCATTACCACCCAGTTAGAAACAGTGCCTGACACAGAGGTGCCGAGTAGAAAGAATTTGCAATTAGCCCTAGTATTTCCTTAGAGACTTTTGGCAGTCTTTCCAGACTGTTTGGGTTGTGCCTGCAAGGTGCCTTGGTCTCAACCAAATAGTCAGTGTAATTTGCTGTTGCCTTCTGATAGCAAAACTTAACGTTAGCAGTGGGGATTCCAGCACTGAAATCCTTCTCTGTTCCCCTCTTCTTCCATCTTCTCCCCCCTCCAGTTTCTGCGCTCTTCCACCCAGATCACATGGGGAGCTCTCTTTCGACATGAAGTTCTGTCTCATGACCCCTTGTTGCTGGCTATGATTCCCAAGTATCTTCGTGCATCTATGACCAACCTAGTGAAGGTATGTGGGAACTGTGTCCCAGCAGGTGTGAGAAGGTGCCTAGGTGAGCGTGGCCTGTGGATTGGGGGGGAGAAACGACATTTTTATTGTGTGCTAGAGACATGATCTCCAGGCTGCTGAGCAAACAGCCCTATCTCAACATTTTACTGTCTGCTATTTGCCTTCAGTCTTCATCTCCTTGAAGCTGGTGTGAGCTGTGTTGAGTGACTTCTCTTCTTTCCTGACCTTGTCTGCTCTGTCTCCAGGTGGGCTTTCCCTCTAAAACAGACAGCCCCAGTTGTGAATACTCCCGCTTTGATTTTGACAGTGATGAGGACTTCAATGCCTTTTTCAACTGTAAGTTGCCATCACCCTGTGTGGAAGCTGTTGTCTGTGCCTTTCTTCTTGCTTTCAGTTGCTGGCTGAGCTTTGAGCCTACCGTGTTCGCTTGGCAGCTTCTGTTTGTGTCTTGACTCTTTCAGTCTGGATCTTGGGGTTAAATTAATGTAGGATTTTCCTGTGGCAGCTCAGGCATTTCATTTTACTTACTTTTTGCTATTATTTGCTTGCTGGCCAGGTAGGTGGCCTAGTAGCATTTGCTACCTGGTGTCAAAGAAAATGTGCCTCTTGATCACCTAGAAGAGGTGGAGTCCTGCTCAGGTTAGGAGAGGAAGGCAGCTTACAAAAGACTTTAAATGTCATTCCAGAAAGAAAATCTGTCCTGACTATGCTAAGAAGCTTCTGGTTCAGTACCAATAGCTAGACTTGAGCATTTAAGATAGCCAAATTCAATCATGATCTTAAACCAGCAAACAGGGAACCCTGGGTATCAATAAATTTTTTTCTGTCTTTTTGTATTTTACTTCCCAAAACCAAGGTTGGTTCTCACTGGCTGGTACAGTTTGGTACTCACTTGGTGGGTGGGAGGATATACTTAATAAATTACTTAAAATCTTCAAAAATAAATGTAAAAAGTAAGAATTTATGTTGCATTTTTAATTGCTTATTAGGTAACTTATTTTTTACTTACTGTAATAAATCTATTTGGGTGGAAGTCAAAAAGTAGCTAAATGCAGAAAGGCAGAATTTGAAACAGTTTTACAAAGTTCAATGATACTGAAGGTATCACATATATAAGAAAATAAAACAGTTGAAACACAAGATAAAATTACTTGATAAAAACAACTTTTTTAAAGAATGAAAGTTGCATCTGTAGATGGCAGACCAGATTCTTTTGTGTGGTCATGGTACTGGAGTATTTTGGAACAAATGAAAGTCCTGTTCTGACTTTGCTTTTCATATCTTTGAATTGAAAACAAGATTTCTTTGGGGTTTTTGAGCTCACTTTAGCTTGTCAGCCTAGAATCTGAACTGGGTTAAGTTGAATCATATAGAAAAAGTATGTTTAGCTGAAGGAAGTGGTAGTTATCTAATGCCGTTTCTTTATCTCAGTATCTCAAGGTGCTTTGTAGGCAGCAAAGATATATTTTGAAGAATTTTTTAAATGAAAAATAGAGGCTTAATTGCAGTAAATCTGGGTTTAGCATAGATTTTTTCATAATTCATATTGCATTTTAATCACACTTCTTTTATGTTAATCCATCGGTTTTTAATCCATTTAAATCACTTCAAAAATTGCCCATCCTGTGGCCACCTGGCTTACTGACTGTATAGCTGGGCTTACTGACTGTATAGCTGAGCTTACTACACAGGTATTGCCAGAGCAACAGTCCATAATGTTCCCAGATGTGGAAAGCTGCAGGCGAGCTTTGGGGAAGGGAGCATTTGTAGCATCAAATGTTGCATGGTGTAGCATCAGCCTGTTGCATGGTGTCTGATTTTTCACTGCAGCTTTCCGAGCCCAGCAAGGAGAGGTGATGAGAATGGCTTGTCGTCTGGACCCTCGGACTGGCTTCCAAATGGCTGGTGAATGGCTGAAGTACCAACTCACAGCTCCTGTTGATACTGGACCCATGAACTGTAAGTTACCTGAAAAAAACAATAGGAATATGGGATTTGTTTTTTAATTCAAGCCAAGAAAAAACTTCTTTGCCTTTTTTTTAAGGGGAGACCAAGACTCAACACTAGGTCTTTGCAAGTTAAAAGCAAAATCAAACCCACCCCAAAACTTAGCCTTTTGCAGTCTACCTGTGGAATAGCAAATGTACAGCCCCTGGCTCGTCCTTTCCTTCCCATAAATCTCTCTGCAGAACAGATGCAGCTGTCCCTCTGACACAATTCTACAATTAGTTGCACCTTGTTTTCTCCATAATATATTGATTATTTTTGTCCAGGGAAGTTCTGACTGTCTGGCAAATCCCTCTGTCACCTTGCTTTCCTTCTGTGAAGGAAGGCAACTTGGTGCTCTGCAAAGTCACACTAAGGGCAATCTTGCCTGCAGTGCTGAGTCTGTCTGAGCATGTGGTCTTCCCTCCTTTTCCCTTCTGTGACTTGTTGATGTTGCTCCCTGTAGTATCTCAAAGGCCAGACTTATATCCTGGGAGCCTTCACTTGAATGAGGCAAATCAACACAGAATACCTTAATTGCTCCCAGTGCACCCCTGCCAGGCATCTGCAGGCAGAGCTGTGTGACCAAAACCTGTGAGTGCTAAGATACTGCAGCATGGGAGCTTATCAGCCTGGTGGTGTGCATGCAGGGGGGAGCGTGGTGAGAGCTCCAGTGTTCTCTTCCTTTCAGCTAAGACAGGCGAAGGTCTCTGCTCCATCTTCTCTCCATCCTTTGTGCAGTGGGATGCCATGACCTTCTTCTCGGAGAGTGTCATCAGCCAGATGTTTCGAACCCTGGATAAAGACGTATGTGTATCAGATGCTCTTGTCTGCTCTCCTGGCTTGTTCGGAGTTGGCATGCGTGGGTTTTTTCAGCTATGTTGTCTATGAAAAGTTTGTAGTAACCAGTTGCCTCCATGTAAGAACCCAGATTGTTTGGCAAGTGAGTCTCATGAGGAGTAGTGACCTTCTTCAGATGGAACCAAACTCATACTGGCTTACTGTGTCAGGCATGTCTTGTGTCTTGGATGCTATGCCATGAGAAGTCACAGGAGAGTGTTCAGGTGGCCTGCTTTGTCATAGTGCCTTGCTAGTAGAGAAGAGGACTGCTTAAGCGGAAATTTCCTAAGTGTATTCTTTTTTAATCATGCCCTGATCAGATTTTTTTTTAAAAACTTTTAACTAATTGTGAGAAACATGCTCAGGGGTAGGAGATCAGAAGCAATTTCTCTCTGCTTTTTGTTCAACAGCAGGCAAATCGGAAGGAAAGCATTTTTTTTTCAGTCTGATATAGACCGACTGGGGTTTTTTTAAATTAGATTAGGCTCATGCACTTTAGTTCATTATTCTAATCATAGTAAAATAATTATATGGGTTGATATAGTTGGTTAAGCATGGAATCTGTTGAACAAAGTCAAGATGAGAATTGGGAGCCAAACAGAGAGAGGAAATTTGCCTTTCCCAGAGGTGCAAGCAATAGTATGGGGACTTGAGATTGGCATCTCAAGACTGTTCTACCAACAGTGGCAATGCTGCTGTCCTTTTTCCCTCAGCAAGTGCACATAGCACACAGTTAAAGTGAGGTTTCTACTGCTTTTCTTTCTGCTTTGAGAATGGCTGTGTTCAGCTGAGAGGCCTTATACAATAGCAGCAGCTTTGTGGCCTAGCTGTAGGAGTTGTAGGATGTGTGCTACAGGCTGAAGTACTGAGTGTTACCTCCTTTTTTTTTTCCTTCTTTCCCTTTCCTGCCTCTGCAGGAAATCCCAGTGAATGATGGCATAGATCTGCTGCAGCTTGTCCTTAATTTTGAAACAAGGGATCCTCTCATCCTGTCCTGTGTGCTCACCAATGTCTCTGCTCTCTTCCCATTTGTCACTTACCGACCAGAATACCTACCACAAGTACTTTGCAAGGTAGGTACTTGCAGACCATGCTGAAATCAAATAGGTTTTTTGTGGTGCAAGGCCCTTGTACTAAACTGCAGGAGTTAATCCTCTTGGCGTTACTGTCAGGGAAGGACTGTCCTTCATGTTAAAGATGAGAAGAACTGAGATTGAGGCTTGTTCAAGAAGAAATAACGTCAACTAACACAAATTTTGCAGTTCCTAGCCTTAAATCTTAACGTTAAGTGTGCACTTTGACCAGTAAACACCATGTTTTATTTCAAGGCCTCACTGTGTTGACAATGTATCTTTCAACTTAAGTCAGTGAAAAACCACTGATATATGTAATTGCACCAAAGTCTTATGATCTGTACCTTGAGCTCAAAACACATGTAAGTGCTAGATACTAAAAATAACATGAGTTTTTGGATTTTTCCTTCCTTTTCTCACAGCTTTTCGCTTCGGTTACCTTTGAAGTTATAGAAGAAAGTAAGGTATGTCTGAATTACTATCTACTAATCAGCTATAGCAGTTGGATCAAATCATACTCTATTTGAGAGCATGCTGAGTCTGAAGACTCCACTGTAGCAGGCTTCTTGAGTATAGTCCTGCTGCTGGGAAGTCTAGATACAACTGACCTCTTCTTGGTTGGCATAGACTAATAAGCTGCAGCTCACAAACTTAGAAGGCCACAGGCTTGGGCTAAGGCCATTGCACTTGGTCCCACCATTCAATGCTGGCTTCCCTGAGAGTGAAATCCCTTCGTTAGCCATGGGTACTCTTCAGTAGTTGATACACATGGCTGTGAAGGATGGCTGTAAAGCTGCCAGCTACCTAGGGAGTGCTTGGAATCTTGAAATAGTGAGTAAAACCCATGGCATCCTTGCTCCTGGAGCACAGCTTGTTTGAACATGGGCTTCTTCAGTTGGCTACTGCTCCAGAGAAGATGTGGTTGTTGCATGATTGTTTGGGGTGGGGGTTGTGGAAATGCTTTTTTGATCTGTACTCAAGAGTGCAGAAAACTGTATGTAATGCATTTGTCTCTTGAAGATACCCTGCATTTGTCTGAACTTTCGTTTTGTTGCATTGAAGTTTGTTATGTCTGTCCAGGCTCCTAGAACTCGAGCAGTGAAGAATGTGAGAAGGCATGCATGCTCCTCAATCATAAAGATGTGTCGGGATTACCCTCAGCTTGTCCTGGTATGTAAGTGCGACTCTATCATGAAGAGTCTTGCCTCAGTTTCATCTGGGTTTTGTGGGATCTTCAGCTTGGTTGGCTACAG
>NW_010537845.1:0-21832 GCF_000687285.1 Phaethon lepturus | reverse complement strand
TGCTGCACAAATGGCAAAGTGTTTCATTCCCTGCACTTCCCTCCTTCCCCTCCCCAAAAAAATTTCTGTTTAAATTTGTTGAATTGTGAAGTGATGAGGTAAATGAAAAAGTTAAATGCAAAGAAGAGGAGGATACAAGCAGCTCTAGATTCATTTTATGGGAACGTTTGCTGAATTTCCATTTTGTCACTTGTGGTGGTCTCAGTTGATTCCTTAGCTGAAGACACTAGCCATGACTAATCTCCAGACTTTCTTCTGTTACTCAACAGAATGAAGGAGCAAGAGGAGAGTACTTGTTTTCTGGATTAGCTTGAGGAGACTAGCAAAAACAGACACTATTAAAATCCATGAGCAGGTGTTTTGTTTGGTTTTGCTGAACCTAAACAGCCTGCATGCAGCATTGTTAGCTCTGAACTCCTTCCTTTAGTGGTGTTTGTGTGGGGTGGCTCTAGGATTATGGGAGCACCGTAGGACATTGCTAGTTTAGACAAAAACATTTTTTGAGGAGCTAATTAAGGGGTTCCAGTCTGCATCTTGCAACAGCTGCTGAGAAACTAGCAGGTTTGTCTTCGTCCCACTCTACTGGTCCTTGAACTACAACTCCCTCTTTCCCATGGCCTGCCAAACATCCTCACTGGAAGAGCCAAGGGCCCAGAGCTGCCCCAAAATATGTTCACATGATTTTGCTGAAGGAGATGTTTGCTGATGCTTATGCAAAGATACAGGAAGACACGGTTGCAACTATAGTGGGTAGGGAAGAAACTCAACCATTCCTGTGGAGATAGTGATAACTGTATGAATGGTTATTAACCTAGTTGTGAGCAAAGGGATGGAAGTCTGTCACTTGAGATCCAAGGGAGCAAGGTACTTTCTGTGAGCAAATAAAAGCACCAGAACTATTTTAAGGTGTGACACTGCTGTAAGGGACATGACTGCTTAGAAGAGAGAGATTTCCTCTGCTTATTTCAGTCATCTTGGAGATTAAGGTAAACTCCTTAAACTTAAGGATGATCATAGAGAGGTAGGCAGGAAAAGGGTTCTTTTAGACTAAACATTTAGAGAAACTTCGGACTGAGAAGGAGATGGCTATGTAGAGAAAAAGTAACTTAGACGTGCTCCTCCAGCTGTACTGAGTAGTATAGAACACCCCACCTCTGCCTCCCCCAGTGGCTCTGCTCCACACCAAATGCATGACATTCTTCCACTTGGATATGTTTTCTAGCCAAACTTTGAGATGTTATACAACCATGTGAAGCAGCTGCTCTCGAATGAGCTACTTCTGACACAGATGGAGAAGTGTGCCCTTATGGAGGCCCTCGTCCTCATCAGCAACCAGTTCAAGGACTATGAGCGGCAGAAAGCTTTCTTAGAGGAGCTCATGGCTCCTGTTGCTGGCTTATGGCTCTCCACAGAGATGCAGAGGTATGGGTCACTTTTCTGAGCTTTGACCTGGAGGTGTGCAGAGGTAATGTCGTGTCCCAGTAGGGGAATGTACAAAACAAAAGAGGGTGGTGGCATGACTCTTGACCTCCTCTGCTCTGGGCAGTTGTTGCGGTAATAGCTCTCTTGCAGTTCAGAAACACCCAACTAAGTCTAAATAAATGCTGTTTGTTGAAAATGGCAAGGTTAGAGTTGTTTAAGGTGATAGAAAAATACTTCCTAGCATGCTCAAAACAGTTGCAGATAATGGGAAATAAAAGATGTCTTTGCTTGGCTCTAGGAGAAGCTGGGAAGCTGAGCTATCATTACTAAAGCAAAGGTGTCCTGCAGCCCTGGGCAGCTGGGTATGCACAAGAGTTTTCCCAGCAGGGCTATCTTCATAAGAGATTCAAAAGCTTTGGGTCCTTGTGGCCCAAGAGAGCTGGAGATGTTTGGAGAGTGCACACATCTCTGGTGCTTTTTATCATGTTCATGTATGGTGTGGAGCACTAGTTAGTTTCTCTACCCTGCTCTGTATTATGTTTATTACCAGTGCAAAGCTCTGCTCAAATTCCCTGGTACAAACAATAATCCCAGTGCTGTCTCTTGCTGCTGCCAGAGTCCTCTCAGATCCTGAAGCCTTCATCTCCTATGTGGGTGCAGACAACAAAATTGCTGATCCAGTCTTGGAAGATCCTAGTGGCTTAAACCGCTCCAGAGTGAGTATCATTACCAGGAGAGGTGTAAGCCTTAGTAAGAGGGGACTCGCTTCCTTGCATCCCCCATTTCTGTTGTGGTTACACACAAGATCTCACCTGATCATCTACTTTTTAGGGTGCAGATCAGGTTTTTCAGGTTTTTCAGATTGCAGAGTAACAGGCTGGCTTTTGCCTTTCTAAGCTGCAGTAGTATGTATGTAAGCCATGCAAAACCAGATTATTCAGCAGAGTGAAGCACGCTATTCCCTACTCTTTGTGTGGCAGAGTTTGGTTTTGGAGAAGCCATTGATTTAAATGACTTCTGGAAATACGGTGTGGTGAATTGTGCTTTCTGAGCCAGGCAGTATGGAAAGTGTCATGCTGAGACTGCAGCATGGACTATAATTAAAATTAATCTGAGGAGATTTGTGTTGTTTGAGTTCAGTGACACATGTCACAAGTGAAGACATCTTCACTTCTTGGACAGACTGCAAACGGAGTTGCTATCTTTAGGTCTGGAGAAGACAGTGAAATGCAGTCCTGTCACAAAGGACAGAGAGTGTGCTTGTGATTTGGTGCTAATGCAGTTTGACCACTGTGTCATCACAGATCCCTAAATCTGTCCCAGCACATGAAGGAGATGAGGGACTGATGGTGTAGACCCTTCCATTTAGAGAGCAACCTGCCTGGTTTCTTGCATACTCATGAGACTGTATGCATTGATGCTTGTCTAACAGTGAGTTCCTAGGCCGTCCTGCCATGGCCAAGGGTCATTGAAGATGATGGAATATGTAGCATGATTGTTTGCTGAAGTTTCTTGGAAGCAAACCCACCAGAGTTTGTTTCTATCACCAGGTTAGGCTCACTGTAGGGTGATCCCTTTGAGATGGGATGATGATGTGTTTCTCTGAAAACCTATTTATTCAGGTTGTGCTGTGGCTAAGAAACTCTCCACATCTCTTGCTGCAGATAAGCTTTTGCGTGTACACCATTCTGGGAGTTGTGAAACGAGCTCGTTGGCCTGCTGCTACTGAAGAGGCGAAAGCTGGAGGATTCCTGGTGGGATACATGCCCAGTGGAAGTCCAATCTACCGTAATCCCTGCACTGAGCAGGTCCTGAAGCTTCTTGACAACTTACTTGCTCTTATAAGGTGGGTCAAGTTGACTTGAAATCATTTATGTTGACTTAAGAAATCTCTGAAAGCCAAACTGTAATAAATACATGGTATGCTCTGAGCATGTTCTCCCAGTGAAGCCAGCGGGAACACAGGCTGGTGCAGGTGCCCAAGTACTGTTCCTGACTGTTCTCAGTGGGGAATGGCACTGGGGAAACTGGAGCCTTCTGAATGTTCATTGACCTGGCCTACAAGAGTCCATCAAAGCCAATGGGAGCTTGGGCTGGGGTTGCCTCCCCGACCTCCACTGCTATAAATCTGCCACCCAGTTAATTGTTTCTCAACTAACATCTCTGCTCTGCCCTCAGCCCTTACAAGGCCATCTCTCCAGTCACCACCAGGGCAGTCCCAGCTCTCATCGCATCCTGTGTGCGTTGTTCTCTCTTCAGTGTTAAATTAAGCTGGTTTTGCTGAACATGAACACCAGCTTCCTAAAGCACTGTCTGCTGTTGAAATCAGTGGATGCATACTCTCAGGCTGTTGCTACCTCACAGTGCCTTTGCACGTCACTGGTGTTGTGTACATCTGGGGCAGCCAGAGGAGGGAGCAAGAGAAGGCAGAAAAGGGGGATCCTGAATAACACAGTTCCTAGAATTATAAAGAAGGAATCTGTCTCAGGATAACTGGTGACACTGGGATTTTGCCAAGCTTATGGGGCAGTTTTATGAGCTAACTCTACATATTGCATACTTGAAAACTTGAGGGTCTGTCCTTGGCAGGAGCCTGTTGGGGAAAGAGCATTTTCAGATCCACTTAGCTTTTTGGCTCCCAGGCCTGTGAGGAAAGAAGCCCTATTACTCAAGGTCTATCCAGTCAGGTATGTTTGGTAGGCACTGAGCTCAGGACTGTGCTGCCTCCAGTGAGGAGCAACATGCTGGACTGGTAGGACATGCACGTGCTGTCTTGGCCCACCCTAGCAGTGTTTCTCATCGCAAAGCTCTGGGTAGCACAGCAGGTGGTACTTTGGCCAGTGGGCATGGTTGAACCATCTTGTTATGGTTGTGGAGCTGTGCTTGAAGTGGTTTTGCTTTTTATCCTGGAAGGCTGAAGATCTTATCAATGAGCTTTTGGGAGAGGTTGGGTAGAGTAGAGTTGCCTGAGTACGGGTAGCCTCATGCCATTTCTTCCAGAGCCTGGAACATGCCCCGTATTGCGAGAAACAAACTAAACCAGTGCCCAAGGTCTGAACAGGCTGCAACAGACAGACTTCTTGCTTGTGCAATGCACTTACCAGAACTTGTGCATTATTAAAAACACTTGGGATCTCTGTTACAACAAGCTTAGGAGGCTATTATCAAACTCTGTTTTTCTGTCAAACTCCTACTGCACTACCTGTAAAGAAGCAGAAATTCTGTGCCTGCTTGTTTACCACCTCCAGGAAAATGCATGAGCTATGTTCTACGGCCAGTGCTTCCCCGTCAACATAAAGGAAGAGGCTCCCTTGCTGTTTCTTGAGAAAATGCATCTGTGGTGTTCGAGCATCTTCACTGCAGACCAAAATATTTTCTGAGCATGTGGTAGTAACATACGTGGAGTGGCCTGTACTTCACTCAGAGACTTTTCTTAAGGCTGGATGCTTCAACAAGAACCAATGAATGATGTATGAAGAACAGCAGATCCTCCACTTCATACCTTTCCTGGCTGCTGCTGGATGTAGGGGCCTCTTGGTGTGACAGCTGCAAGTTCATAGTTGTCCAGTGCAAATGTCAATGATGCCTATGTCTTTCTGGAGAAGTTCGAGCTTGTGCTATGGAGCTATGGTCTGTTTTTTGCTGGCTTTGAGTGCCTTTTCCGTGTACTGCTTCTTCAGGCCCTCTCTAGTGTGGATTACACAAGAGAATATGGAATCTGTAGCAGCCTGTCAGCAGGCAGGAAATACAGGGATATGAAGGCTGGCTGGCAGGAAAGCTGCCTCTGAGGATGCCTTCAGGAGCATAGTTGCATTACTACTTGGGGATGGATGCTTCTCTTCACTCTGTGCCATTAGGCAGTTTTCTGTGGGGATAAGCAAGGTCCAGTGTTGCTCATGTGCTTATGCAGGAAGCAGATGTGGAAGTCCTCACAGATTGTGTTGGTTACTGTGTGAGCAGATCTGCAAGTAACAGCAGCATGGATCTTACTGAGCAGCTGAATTGAACACCAAGTCAGGCATCAGTATAAAAAAAAAAAAAGGGGGGGGGGTGCATTTTGCAGGCTGAGCAGTTGGGTCTGCTGCTCTCTGGATGTTGTGTGGCATTCTTCTGCTGTGTTTGCTGACAGAAGCAGTAGAAGTTGCTAAGCCATTGGGCCTTTGCCAGGGTGAGTAGTTTGAAGGTAGGCCGTGGATGAGACCAAAGAGCTGAGAAGAATGAGAGGGAGTCCAGGTAACAGGATAAAGTAAGGTCATTTTGAGTGGCATAGACAGCATGCTGTTTTCCCTGCCAGCCTATCTTTTTGTGCCTACCCATATTTGTCTCTGTCTTGGTAGCTGCATTTTGAGGTTGCTGAATGATTTTGAGGTTGCTTTGTTAATCACTGCTTGCAGCTTTTTGAGTGACGATTTTCCTGTCCTCTGCAGTGCCTCATTTCATCTAGGTGCTTTCTAGCTTCTGTTTTAAATTGTTCCCTCATGAATTTAAACACAAATCACCATCTCCAGCCACCTTTAGATAAAGGCGCATTTCTGGAGTCAGTAGCTGCATGAACTGATTGGCGCAGCACCTTTATTGTGCTGGGATTTGCTCATGTTTTGTTACAAATGGACTGGCCAGGCTCAGCAAATGCACTGCATGGACAAAGGCTTTTTTGGAACTCTTCTTGATGACGTTACCAAGGCATTAATGCTGGTGAAAGAATTGTTGGATAGACATGGATGCTGTAGGCATTTTCAGCGTAGATGGCTACAGCAATAGATCAAGATTCTTCAAGCATGGGCTCTCCTAAAGGACTCATCTTCTGGCCTTCAAGCCCATCTCTCTAGGCATCAGACCCTCTTTCCAGAAGAGCTACTCTTTCCAGCAGAGCTGTGACCATTGCTGAAAATACACTTCCCCAAGTCCTGACATATCCTTTGCTTGTCTTTTCTAAAGCGTAAATGTCTCGAATTTTGTTTTTCCATGTTCTCCTGTGTGTGGGATGCCCTGGAGTGCTGCTTACTGCTGAGAGTCTCAGCTGCAACATGCTTAGGGGCCCTCATATTGGATGCTTTTTCAACTGCCATGGGGAGCAGCTGATTAGCCATTTTCTCTCAGTTACCACTGGGACCTTGCTAACGTATTACTTAAGGGAGATCAGCCTGTGAGTGAACATCTGCCCTGCCAACTGTCAAACTTGAGAAAATGCTTTAACGACTCTGAAACAACTACGGACCAAGACTGCAGCTTCAGGATATGACTGACTGACCCATCCTGCTGGGGTTAGAGCAGTGGGATTTCAAGGTTCACCCCTGCAATTCCACAGTCCTTAGGTTCGCCCCGCTGCCCTTCTGCCCAGCATGAGGCAAAGCCAACATTGGCGTGGAGCAGGCGGGAGACATACAAGAGGAGATAATTTTAGTAGCTAGGTTTCAGGATAGCCTCAAGCAGAAATGCACAGTTTTTTGAGTCAGTGGAACAGCATTATCCAAACTTTTGTGGAGGCTGGGCTGCTCCCTAGCCTCTCTTGGGAAAGTAAAACCAGCTTGTGCCCCCTTTGAGGCCTGTTGCATGGAGTTAGGTCCAGCCCAGAATGAGAGTATGAGTCATTAAGAAGTCATTTGTGTAGCTCTTTCTTCTGAAACTTACATACTTGCCTTCCTCACGCGCAGTGAGCAGGGAAGTATTTAACACTTGCAGAGAGAAATGAGATAGTTGCCGTTTCGGAGCTAACTCAGGCTCTCTGCAAACTCAGGCAGACGTCACTGCATCGAGGTTGCCAGGATTATGAAGAGACCTTAAAAAAAAAAAAAAAATTTTAAATTATTAAGTCATGAGTGAAAGCTGAGACTCTGGAGAACATACTGAGGTCTGTCTGCGCTCCCTTCCCCCAGCCATTCCCGTGTACCCCCCTGCTTTGGGAAACGCTGCTCTAGGGGGAGATACTGAGTTGCCCTTGATCACCTCTAGCAGCAGGTACAATGGCATTGCAGTTTTGGAGGAGGCTGCAGGATTTGTGCTGTGTGCAGCTGGCGACACCCAGAGTGGAGGTCTGAGGTCTCAAAGGAGAGAGGTAGGTGAGAGAGACACCCCCTGCGGAGTCCAGCTCTGAGTGTCAGTACCCTGGCTAAGAGGGGACCCTTTTTGGCCTGGATGGCAAGAACCAGCCACCCGTGGCTGAATTGGTGTCCCTCACGGAGAGCTGACTGTGGCCGCCTCCTGATGACGCGGAATTGTTCCCAGCTGGATGTTTTGTCCAGGGGGCACATGTGTCTGCCATGAGTAACATCTGATCAGACTGATGTTCTCCCTAGAGTCCCTCCAATGCCACCTGTCATTCTGGGGACTGTGACCCATCCCTGGAGGGCAGTGTGTGTATTTTGGAGCTGAAACAGCCCCTCCCTCTGCAGGGGCCTTAGGTGCAGAAGGTGTTTTGAGATTACAGAATCCGTGTCTTGTCAGTTTTAAAAATACATGTCTGTATTCTCAACAGCTAATAAGCTGTTGCCAGCATCGACTGGAGAATTGCTGGGAGTTTTTACTGCCAGTGCGTGCAAGGGGTGGGGTGAACTGAAATAAGTGGAAGGGGCAGCCAGGAAATTCAGGACATGAGGTGGAGTCACTCCATGTCTCTGTCGGGCCAGCTTCCCCAATATTTTTGCAGGTGGGGAAGGGGGATCCCATGCACACGTGCTTGGTCTCACCTTCCTCATCATCTGCCTCAGAGGAGCTGTTCACAAGCTGAAGGAGAGGATCCCACTGTCAAGGGCAAAAGGAGTTGACCCACATGAGTATAAACGAAGTGCTCTTCTGTTTCAGGACTCACAACAATCTCTACATGCCAGAGGTGGTGGCGAGGCTGGGGGAGACGTTTGCAAAGGCCTTAGATATGCTGGAGGTGGAGAAGAATGCCATCCTAGGTACGGGGCTTCTCTTCGGGAAGAATGCGTGGGCAGATTCTCAGAGGTATTTGAGGTAGTGGTCCACTGATAGCAGTGGAAGTGAAGAGGGCCTGGTGAGCCAGCTTCTTCATGGTACTGGTAGCTCAGCTATGATTTGAACCTGCTGACATGAAGAAGTTAAATAAGTTATTGGTCTTGGACAAACTGGTTTCCTTTGCATGAAGTGAAGAGTACCCTACCAAACTGCTTATCCTAGCTGGGTGGTCTCTGCAGCATGGCATTTCAGGTTAGGGAGACTGACGGTGCTGCAATTGCCTGCCTTCGAGCAGAATTAGTGCTCAGCAGGATCCCTGAGTGCTGGTGCAGAGACCTCTCCTGGAGGGCAAGAGCCAAGTCCTGCAGTATGGCCCTGTCATTTGTTTCCAGACAGTGTATTACAAAGAGGCTTTGGAACCATCTTAAAAGACGTTTGAGCTTGTGAACATAGAAGCCTTTCCAGCCAAGAAGTGGGTGGCCTTGTAGATACAGTGTGGCCTATGACTCTGGAAGTTGGGGTTTAATTTCAGGTTCTGACAGGCAATTAAATATTTCAGGGAAGTTGCTTTGTCTTTCTTATCTCTGTTTCCTATCTGTAAAAATGAGGAGATGCTTCCTTTACCTGTTTTCTGTGACGTATAAACTCTCTGTGAACCACTGCACATAAAGCAGCAGGGCCTTGATCTCTGCTCTAAACTTTTTAATATCATAGTTCAACAGTAGCTTGTGTCCTGACAGAGAGGAATACAAACCTGAAGTGATGGGCTATTAGAGGAGCTGCACAACTGTTAGCTTTGCTTCTGAGTGGGTTCTGATAGCTCCAATAAGTTTTGCTTTGGAGAAATGAGGGGACTATAACAACCTTAGTAGGAACACCTGAGCTCTGGGTACAACTGACCTGAACTTGGCTGACCTCTGAGGGGAGGTTCTGCCCTAGGGTTGCTGCATGTCTTCCGATTTGGCTGCATGTTGATCTTGCCAAGCACTTCCCTCACTGCTGTCAGGCTGGCTGGAGCCTGTTCAGCACGTTCTGAAGGTGCACTGTGCACTCTCGTTAATGTAGCTGAAGCTTATTCTTTCCCACAGGTCTCCCTCAGCCTCTGCTGGAGCTTTATGACTCTCCTGTTTACAAAACGGTCTTAGAAAGGATGCAGGGCTTTTTTTGTACCCTCTACGACAACTGGTAAGATCACCAGCTATCCCCCCCCACAATCCAACACTGCACAGCTGAAGCAGCAGGCTATTGCTGAGTGCTGACTTCTAGAGTTAGACTTGTCGTGTGAGCTGTATCCTATAATATCCAAGTATGAGCTGCAGTGGTGAACAATACTCAGTGGTTGTAACCTACCACATACACATGGAACAGAGTCGCTGGACAAAGTACATCAAAATATGGATATGCTTTTAGTTCTTCTGCTGTTAGGTAGTTGGATTGGAGAACTTACCTGATATCCTGACCTAGTTTGTCTCTTTGCCACTTTTAATCATGTGTTAGGATACATCAGCACTTGAAAGTGTATTTTAGTGCTTAAATGCTTAATTCGTTGTCCCTCTGCATGTATCCCAGAAAAAAAGAGATACTGTGCTAAAATTTCTCTGTAGTACTTGTTTAAGAACATGACAACTGTCTGGTATCAAGATGATGGTACTTGGCAGCCTTTGCAGGGCAGAGGCGTGGTACCTGTTACCTAGCAGACTTGCAACTAACTTGTTTTTTGTTGAAGTTTCCATATCCTGGGAAACGCAGGCCCCTCCATGCAACAGGACTTCTACACCGTTGAGGGTCTCGCCACCCAGCTCCTCAGCTCAGCTTTCATCAACCTCAACAACATTCCTGATTACAGACTGCGTCCCATGCTCCGTATCCTTCTGTCACTGTCTCAGGCCAGCTAGGGAGGCTTTGAGCACATAGTTGAAAACCTGGTGGCTTTGTAGCATAATTTTCAGCATGGCCAAGCCAAAGAAGGGCGATTGAGGAGGTAAACAAGCAGGGATACACCTGGTGTGGGTGAGATGTGAGGCTAGGAGGGCACAAGCAGAAACAGCAGTGCATGGGGTCAGAGAGACTAAATGTAAAGGATTTGTGTGGTCCTAGAGGTGCCACTGAGAGGGGGGTAGTGCCTTCTGGGGAGCAAGGGCAGTTGGATAGTGTAGGAGCTTGGCAGTACGGTGTCTGACTAGACTTTGTGCTTGTGTGGGAGGCCATCTGGGGTTCCCAGGCCACTTTCCAGGCCTGGACATTTAGTGTCACAGGTAGGAAATGGGCTTTAAGCACCCTTAGCTGAACTGTCAGGAGAAGAGGTTGAACACCTCATGCTCTTAGTGTTTAGAGATGTCACTTGTTAATTCAGGGCTGTGAGAAGATGGGCTTCAAGGAGTCAGTCACTTGGCCTCCCAGTGGAATGAGCTGCTTTGGGTGGTGTGCTACAGTCTCCCTAGCAGCTGGCCATATGTGCTGGGTCTCTTCCTTAACTGGTCTGTGCAGGTGTGTTTGTGAAGCCCTTGGTACTCTCCTGTCCTTCAGAATACTACGAAACCCTTGTCTGCCCCATGCTGGGACCACTCTTTACCTATCTGCACGTGGTAAGAAAACAGCTTGTTTGATGCCTGTTTCTTGGCAGCCCAGACTCCTTGTAGCAGCTGGCAACAACATGTGAGAATGTCCATCTCTCCAAAGCCAGCAGAGATGAGGGCAGAGCCTTAATGCTTAATGATTTTAATGCTGTTTAGGGGGGGCTTTTGAGATGCGTTGAACCCTGGCTGTTGCACAGCGCCCCTTGCTGTGTAATTCAGATCTCTGGATATTGGCTCCTCAACCTTGAGCCCTGAGAATTTTTGTGTTTGGTTTGTTGGGGTTGTTTTTTGCCAGTGTCCCTTTGTTTTCCTGACAGCTCACTCAGATTCCTACAGCCAGCACAGCCACAGCATCTTGCTTTGGTAGCAGTTCTTGTCCCATTCGCAGTGGGGCTTGGCATGAGAGATGTGTTTAAAGTTCTTACTGTGCTTCTATCAGCAGCTGTCACTGCTTTCAAGTGAGAGTGGCACTTGGGCCTCTTTGCATTGGGTTCAGCATGGCTCCTTAGGAAGGTATTGAATCTTTCCTTTTGTCTTGAACAGAGGTTGTCTCAGAAATGGCAGGTGATCAACCAGCGAAGCATGCTCTGGTAAGCTGTCACGCCTTGATATGAGTACTGAAAGGGAGAAACGGGAAGTGGGGTGAAGCTTTGGCCCTTTGCCCAGGGAATAGCCCTGCCAACAGAAGGCTGGAAAACACTGTTTCTCCCGATCGTGGCGCAGTCCCTGTGCTTGGGCAGAGGGGATACTCTGCCCTTGGCTCCTTCACACTAAAACCTGTTCTCCTCAGTGAGGATGATGCTGCAGATGACAACCCCGAGTCTCAGGAGATGCTTGAGGAACAGCTGGTCAGGCTGTTGACCCGAGAAGTCATGGATCTTATCAGTAAGTGAAATCAAGCTAGGTCCCCTGGGATATTTGGGAATTTGCCCTGGAGAGGATAACGGGAATTGCCAATGTGTAGTAAAACTTAACTGTAGTGGCCAGTAGTATTTAACATAATCCTTAGAAGCTAGGTGTGAGACAAGTTAACCCTGCCAAAATCTTAGCTATAACCTAGTAAGAGAGCAATTAAAAACCTTCAGAAGAGTTTTCTTCCTTTTGTTTAGCGTTCCATGTTTTTGGCACTGTCCCTGTAGGAGTCCAGTCCTCCTTTGGAATCTGGGTTCTCCCTTTCTGTGCCCTGGAGCCCGATACAGAACATCGGTTTGTGGACAACCTGAAAGTAGAACAGTTTTGTTTCTGGCAACAATTTCTGTGTCTCTAGCCAGGCAGAAGGAAGGAGTCCCTCCCCCCAGGCAATCTCCTTGGGTTCCCTTTCTCCAACATCGTGTTTTTGCCAGTGTGGCTTTGAGCAGAGATGCTGCATAGAGATTACAGGTCCTCAACCTTATATCTCCTTTCTTTATCTGCCTTTTTTCCTTAGATGCCACTCTTCTGCTCTTCTCAGATTCTAGGTTTCAAATGGTTTTGCACATTCCTGGTTCTCAGTAGTTTGAAGCAGCCACCATGCAGCAAGTTCCACTGGGAGGATGCTGTGGGTGGGGTGTTTCAGCCTTCCAGGTAGTGCAGTAGTTGGCTTTTATACTGGGCTTTCAGATTATTTGGATACCGTGTAAGAGCTGAGGGAGCTTGAAGCAGCTGTGAGCCCATCAGAATCTGTAGGATAATCTCTGCATGTTCTGAAGTAGCAGTTTCCCTTTTCTGCTCCTCTGACCTGCAACTGTTTTTGCAGCTGTTTGCTGTGTTTCTAAGAAAGGTGTTGAGCATAACACTACTGCTGCTGTAGACGGAGATGGTGAGTAAATGCCCACCTTTGCCTTTCCTCCCCTTGGTGTGTGCAAGCACTTTTCCAATTTCTTAAGAGGGAGAGGCCGGCCTGTTGCTGGAAGTCTGTGTGAGGGGTATCTGTGTGGTACGAAACTTTTACCTCTCTCCTGGCCAATGTGTCTGGGGGCCACAGCAAAACCTAGTCTAGCCTAGGAACAGTTGTGCTGTAGGGTTCACAGGTAGCATCTTCGAGCAGCTGATTCTTAAGGTACCAAGAAGAGGGCTGAGGAGAAGAGGGGGGAGTGCAAGGTCTTCCCGAGAGCTGGAGGTAGCTAGTTGGGTGCCCTTCCTGCCCGACAAAGGGTGGGTGCTTTTTGCTTGGAGAGAGATGTTCTGGCAAGCTGTGCTGTCCCCTGGCTCCCAGCTTAATTCTTGCTGTGCCTCCCTCAGTCCTCGGGAGGCCGTGTTCACAGTGCTGCCTTTTCTCTGCCCTTCAGATGACGAGGCGATGGCCACAGAGGTGACTCCCCCTGCCAGTGCAGAGCTCACCGAGCTCGGCAAGTGTCTGATGAAGCAGGAGGTAAGAGTGCATGCTGACTTCCACCATCCTTTCTGTGGGCTTCTTGTCACTCGTGTCTGGGGTGCAGCCAGATGCTGCTACAGAGATGTAGGCTGCAGGAGCATTCTCCAGTGTGGCAATCTTCTCTTGGGAACATACTTAGGTAAGGGCCTTGTTAATGATTGCAGAAGCCACAAAGCAAATGGGGGCTAGGATCCAGCATACAATGCAGCTACAGAGTTTCAGCACTTCCATGGGTGAGGCCCTGGGATTTCAGCCCCCAGGGTGTTCCCTGGCTCTGCCTCCATCCTGGGTGCCAGCCTTCATGAGGAAGACCTTCACCCAGCAGCTGTTTTTTTTTCCCGTAAAATCTGCCAGAGCTGGCACAGGAGCTAAAGTGTTAATGCAACCCAATCTGCAGAGTACCTTCATCCTGACACCTCTGTTCTGTCCCGTGGATGCTTCAGAAGCTCTTATAAGCTGTTGCACTGACTTGAGAGTGGCAGCTGATGGGAGTCCCGAAGTGATGAAGGGAGCAGGTTTGCTTGACATTGGTTCCTCATGGTTAGGGTGGTGCACACTGGGTGCCTTTGAGCATCTTCAGGTGCAGCAGCAGCACACAGGATTCTCAGAAGACAACCCCAAGGAGCTCCTGCAGAGTCCCTGGATTGTTTCTTGGCTCCCTTCAGGTATGAACCCTGGAGGTGGGAAATAGTTTCTCTGACTGGTTTACCTCTCTACTCCTTTTCAGGATGTTTGCACCGCGCTGCTGATCACTGCTTACACATCCCTCTCCTGGAAGGACACCTTGTCCTGCCAAAGAACCACAACACAGCTGTGCTGGCCACTGCTGAAACAGGTACTTCTGGGAGAAAGAAGGGATTAGTTCTGGCAGGGTTGGGAGAGGAAGTTCTGAATGTAGCAAGAAGTGTGGCTGCTTCACCCTTGGGCACCTTCTCCCTTGGGAAAACTGAGCTTCTGCAGAAAGGCAGATAGGTATCAGTATCCTGGTTCCGTGCTGACAGTGCCTCCTCCCCAGGTGCTTCCAGGAAACCTCCTGCCTGATGCTGTGTCCTGGTTTTTCACAAGTGTGCTGAAGGGCTTACAGACACATGGGCAGCACGATGGCTGCATGGCAGCTCTTGTCCACCTGGCTTTCCAGATCTACGAGGCCTTGGTGAGAAATTCTGCTGTCTGTCCAGATGCCAGGTTGGCTGGAGAGTGGTGGAAAACTAATCCATGTCCGCTTGGGATGGGGCAGAGGAGCTATCGGCCCCCTAAAGAGGGCAGGGCTGCTCTTCTGTCAGAGCTGTGTTAACCGTACTTCTCCATGCAGCGTCCTCGCTACACTGAACTGAAGGCAGTGATGGAGCAGATCCCAGACATCCAGAGGGACTCTTTGGAACAGTTTGATTCAAAGCTTCTCAACCCAACGCTGCAGAAAGTGGCAGACAAGCGCCGGAAGGATCATTTCAAGCGCCTCATCACAGGTTGCATTGGGGTAGGTGATATCCTAGAGGAAAATGAACCTGTTTGGTTTCATGCTGGTACCCTGCAAGAAGTGACAGGGCAGCCTGCCTGCCTCTCCCCAACCAACCCCCTTCCCAGCCAGGAAGCTGTCACAGCATATTCTGGGTGTTTGTTCTGTTTCTTTTCAACCTGGAGGTACAGTGGGAATGGCAGCACAGACTGAGCAGCCCCTCCAGCAGTGACTTCTCACTGAGAGGCAGGGAGTACCGTGCACAAAGACGCTGGGAAACAGCGTGTAAAATGTTTGAACAGGGCTACAAAGTGGGTGCTGGGCTTTTGTGAGGCATTGGAGCCTGGTGGCATTGTTAGATGCTGGGGAGCTGGTGCACTGGTGGTTACCTCAGTGCCCTAGCACTTGGGAAGGACCAGGCCTGAGACTGCCCAAAATGCAAGCATGGGGTCTGGGCCTAGGGGTTGCTCAGAATCTGGGGTCTGCCCCTGCGCTGAGTGGGGCTATGAAGGCAGTAATGACTGATGCCTGCCTGTCTGTCCTCTGCAGAAGCCCCTCGGGGAGCAGTTCCGCAAGGAGGTTCATATCCGGAACCTCCCATCTCTCTTCAAAAAGGTGAAGCCATCACTGGAGACGGATGTGCTAGAAAATGAGGATGGAGACGGCCTCACTGCACTCTTTGAGCCCTGAGCCCAGGATGCTGCAACCATCTTCTCCCCTACCTTTATATTTTGTTTCTCCTCATAGTAAGCACATTAGATTCTCTTTGTCACCGCCTCCACAAGCGTTCATTTGAATAAAGCCCCTTATGGGTCCTGTCCCACTCACCTCCCTACACTGGGATGGGGCCTGCAGTGGCGCTTGAACCAGTCTATTAAGCTTTCCTTGATTCCCTCCCCTCCATAGGATGAGCTTCTTCAGACCTCTGCTTCTCTGCAAGGTGGGAGCTGAGCTCATAGACTCCATTAGGTAAAGCTTGGTCATCCTGTAGCCTTGGGTCACTCTAGCTCCCCTTCTTCATCCCTTGGGGTTTAGGATTAATGCAAGGGGCAGTGCCATGTGAAAAGGGGCTACCCTAATCTTCCTCTGGGTGCTAGCAGCCAGGCTTTGTAGGGAACACATCAGACACTCCTGTCGTGCCTGTCGGCACTTGTCCCTAGCAGACTGGTATTCTGGTGAATCCATTTCCCTCCAGGATGCCAAGCCTGGGGCTGAGGGCTGTGTGCCAGGAGGCCTAGCAGTGCTCTAGGATCTCCCTCAAGATCAGCCTTTCTAAGGTGCAGCTGCTCTCTAGGAGGAGGCAGACACTGTCATACATATATATACATGTATATGTATCTATATATGATCATACAGCTTGTTCTACCCAGAGCCAAATGGAAGGCTTTTACTTTGTGCCAGCCTTTCTTGGACATCTCTTGGGGGAACAGGACAGATTACTTTTTTTATTATTATTATTTTTTCTTTTTACCATGCCCTGTAGACTAGAACATGGTCAGTGCAGGGTACACAAAATTTGGACCAATATCTGAAGCACCTGCAAACTAAAAGGGATCTCCTCACCCTATTGCTGTGGAGGTGACAGTAGCCTGTGTTTTTACCCAGTCTGGTACTTCTTAGAGAATTGCATGGTGGGGCAGGAGGGGTGGAGTTTATACTGCAGTTTACAGGAGGAAGCCAAGTCAGAAACCGGGTTTTAGATGAGGTGGGACACTACCAAGCCACTCCAGTCTACAAAGCTGGTTCGTCTTACATGACAAATGGTTCACTCAATCTATCCTAGCGTTAGCACAGGAGCTGGGAGGGTCTATCCAGAGCTAGCTGGTGGTGTGCCATCCAGGAGACAGAACAAGTAATAAACTGGTGGGCAGAGAAGGTGGTCTCTCCACTTGGAGAGAGAAAAGCTGGGGTTGGGAGCACAGAAAGAAAGAGCAGGCCTTGGGAATCCACTCACCGTCCTGTCCCTGCTGTTCTACCAGCACCCTCCACTTTTTTTTTAACCTCTGAGCTAACATGGCTCCTGGCTCTAGCAAAGGCTGGGTGTATTTATTGTGTTGTGATATTTTTAACATTCTGTGACTTCATGCTAGACACAAGGGGTTTTTTTTAAATGGTTTTTAGAACCTCTTTTGTAGGAATGTTTAAATCCAAAGCTGTCTCTGAACTGGTTGTGTTACACCTCTGAATGTGAGTAAAACTATTCCAGTTTCATATAGATGGTGTCCTGGTTTCATTTTTATTCTTTTATCTGTTTCAGTAAGATCTGAGACCTCTGTTCTTCCTCCGTTGTCTTCCTAAGGATTGTTCAGCATTCCTTATTCCAGCTACCAAAAAGGGAGCACCTTTGCTGGTAGTCAGTACACTTTATCAGGGAGGAGATGAACGATTACAGACTACGTAATTAAATTCGCAGGCAAGGGGAAAATTGCATTCAAAAGTAATACTGTGTATGTCACTTGTATTAATTCCACAACAGCTGCTAGGTCCCAGTTTACAGCTTGAAGGGTGCTAAAGTAGCCTCCAAGCCAAACCCTAGCTATTGCTGGGAGGAGTAATGTCTTGTGATAGTACTGTAGTTCAGCCATAACTCTCTCAGCTGACCTTTTCAGTGTATCACAGGAAGGTGATGTAGCTATTGCCTTTGGTCTGTCCCCTCACCTGATGAAGGCTGCATGAAAGGTGTCTCATAACAAAAGCAGAAGCCCTCAAGGAGGTGGGCGTGAGCAACATCAATGTAAGTTTTTGTTACAAAACCTTTTTCTGAGGCCCCAGCTGTAATCCAGCTCGTCATGGAAGCTGCCTCAGCTTGTTTAAACAGAAAGGATCCAGCTAGAAATTACTATTTTTCAAATGGGATTAATACCTAAATGGTGTTGATCAGGCACTAGCCACAGCCTGGATGGAAAAGAACTTTTCTATGCTTACTCTGGCACTGGCACTATACCCCTGTGTTCCTCATACATGTGAGGCAGGTACTGCACAGCTGAGCTGGCTTAAGTTTTAAGAGAGCAAAAGCCCTGGGAAGGTTGGCTAAGGCTGTCAGGAGCTCTAAATGGGACTTAGGTCTAGCTCTTAGGTTCCCAACACTCCCTTCTAAGGCTAAGCAAATGAATGAGACCCTGTTCCAGCCACAGTCCCTGCAAGCCCACTGAAAGAACATAAGGTGCAACAGCCAGCAAACACAGCTGTAAAACACTGACAGCTCCCAGAACAGCCCTGACAGGGAAACAGACACTTTCCCCAGCAACCAATTACCAGCTGTCTTGGAAAAAAATGTGGAAGCAGGGCAGGGGTCTGCTATACAGTATAGTGGCATGGGACAGGTTGGGAGTGTAGCCAGGATGTCAAGCATACCCCTTCCCTATAGCACGTCCACCCTAACACCTATAAGGATGTTTACAGTATAAGTAACTACATTCCAGTGAAACAGGCAAAGAAAAAGTATGATTTGCTACACTAAATTCTAGCCCTGTAGTAAGGACTGACTTAGTACTGGTGTATCCCAGTTAAGTCAATCCAGCCATTCTCTGAAGTTCCTTCATGAACTTGTAAAGAGAGACTTCCACAAGCCAAGACCTACCTGGTGCTGACTAACAGTAGTGCTCACCACTGAGACTAACTTGCAAGTCCTCCCAGGCTTCCCTGGGTGGAGACAGGTCTTTGACTGCCATTTGCCCTCCACCATAGGGCTTCAAGGTCAGCCTAAAGTCTGTTCAGTCACTGAAAGGGAGAACAGAGTGGTCAAATCTAACGCCTGGGAAGAAATGTATTACCTTGAGCTATTTAAGAAGGGACAGTCAGTCCTTACAGAGCATGTTTTTAAACCCCATCTTTGCAAAGAGAAGCCCAGTACTGTATCACAGAATGGTTGGGCTAGAAGGGACCATCAAAGACCATCTAGTTCAACTTCCTACTGTGGGCAGGGACATCTTTCACTAGACCAGGTTGCTCAAAGCCCAGTACAACTTGACCATCAACACTTGGGGCATCCAGAAGTCATCGGGGCAACCTGTTCCAGCATCTCACCACCACCCTCATTGTAAAAAAAGTCTTATGTCCAGTCTGTCTACTCTCTTTCAGTGGAAAACTGTTGCCCCTTGTTCTGTCACTACAGGCCCTGATAAAAAGTCTTTCTCTATGTTCCGTTTATATATTGAAGGCCACAGTAAGGTCTCCCCAGAGCCTTCTCTTCTTCAGGCTGAGGAACCCCCATTCTCAGCCTTTCTTCGTAGGAGAGGTGTCCCAGCTCTCTGACAGAACAGCCTTTTATCCACCACATTAACTACCCCAGAGCTGATTTGAAACACCTGCAAAACAGTCCTGCAGTGATACCAACTTGTTAAATCTCACTGACCTGCTGTGAAGTGCTTTACTACACTGCCATATCAGTCCGTTTCACATACTGTATACAATCTAAAATAAATGCTATTAATCATTTTTCTTTAGATCTGCTGCCGCTTTCTTCTCTGTGTTATTACAGTCTCATAGTTGTGAACAGCACAGAAGACAGCTGTAAAGAAAAGCTTTTATTTTAGTGCATCTCCTCACTGAGGCTCATTCATTACCACCAGAAAACAAACCCAAAGAGATAGTCCTAGGACTCTTAACAAGCCCATCTCAAACCTCTTGCCTATGCAAGAGGAATCACCCCTACAGGCAGGTGCAGGAAGCCCAGAACAGCAGCGCAGGGATACGAATCCCACCTACAGCCTCGTCATTCCATAGGCACAGAGTCCAGCTCATTCAGGAAGCGCTGACATTTTCCCATCAGGATCTTGATGGCTTCGCTCACCAGCACATCTGGAGGCAAGATACCCGTTGACTCCACTGAAACTGCACAGAAGACACAAGTCAGCACAGCCACTAGGCAGCTTCAGCCTACACCTGGCTCCAGGCTCCAGCATTTCTGTCCCTTGTCTTCCCTTACACCACACTTCTGACAAGCCAGATCTTCACAGCCAGAGGAGAAGAGGTTACATTTGCCACAGGAAGCACAAACACATTCAATCCCAAAGCACCAGAAAACCACAACCTCAGTAGTTACCCACCAGAACATGAATGTATGAATGCCAATGATGTGGGGGAAAAGGTGAGGCAGAGACTCAGCCATACATGCTTGCCAGTCTCTGCTTGTTTGCACAAACCACAGCAGGGCTCCATGTTCTGTGGAAAACGGGGGCACTTACAGATGTAATGGTTTCGCACTCTTGCCAGGCGCACAAGGTTTTTCAAACCCTCATGACGGAAAACTTCTCTGCTGAATGTGTCCAACCGTGCATTAGCTACTCTTGCCACCTTTTTTCCTAAAAGAGAAAAGATGAAATGAGATGGATGCCTGCAGCAGATGGGTCCCTCGTGGTTACAGCAGGTGCTTACCCCTCAAACATGCTCTCCCCCATCAGCAAAGACAGCAAAGCCACAAATATAAAGAATTAGCACATCCCTGACATGAAACTCCAACCTGACAGAACCGGTTTTCTTGAACAGTTCCAACCCAAACACAAAGCTTGTATGTATCCCTGGGCAGGACACCAGAAATCTTCTCCATGCTCAGTTGCTGGAAAGAGCAAGCTCGCTACTCAGCCTTACAGACAAATGAACAGTACTGGAAAGCTGCAGCCAGCAGCCGCAGGGCTCTGCGGACAGACACCCAATGCCTTAGCATTTCAGGGAGATCCCAGTTCATCACTCAAGGCATCTGCATGTGACAGCCACTCATCCATAAAACCAGGCTCAGAATAGCATGAACAGTTGCTGATCAGTAAGACAACATCACAACGTGGTTTTGTCTCTACAAGGTTTAGCTCTAGTCTCTCATCACTTGTAAGGAACAAGGCACTTCAGAGCAGGAAAAAAGTACCCTTGATGTTCTGGATCTCAATGACTCCAGGGGAAAAGCACTTCTGCAACATCTCAGCTGCCTCATCCTCAATAGGCTGCAGGAGAGTAATGTCAGGAAGCAGTCGATAACTAGCTGTGGCCACAGGAGAAAACTTGGCATGATCTTTACCTGCACAAGGAATTAAGAGTTAAGGATGAGGGCAGGCCTCAGAGAACAAAAGTGCAAGGATGCCAGGGCCTAAAGTTCCAGGGGGAAAGCCAGTTCTCCCCGCTTCCCCTTCACACAGCTGTACCCTAATCCAAGCACTCACACTCCTCCTCCTGCTGTCCCAGGACCCACGACTCACCTATACCCTTGACACAGTGCATAAGCACATCTATTTCCTGGCCAGGTCGCAATAGTGCAATGAGGATGTCATCATGAACAGGTCGGAAGTCAGCATCTGGAAAGAGGTCTGTCTGATTCCCCAAGGGCACCCACGTCATATGTTTACTGTACACTGCGAAGAGAAGCCACAAGCATCAGCCAGCTGCTGTCTCAAAACAGGTTGCTGACCTGTACAGGACTACAGATGGCAAAAAGTAAGTTTAACAGAATGAGGGAATCAGCTTTCATTGCTCCCAGGGCTGAGAGAACAGACTAAATCCTGTCTCCCAAGACCAAAGAAAGAAAAAAAACAGCATCTATTTTTAGGACAGGGAGAGAGCTCACCTTTGTGATTGAAGTATAGTTCATTAGGATCAGATGATTCCTTGGCTGCCTGAGGGTTTCGGCTGCATTTTATTTTCAGCCGGAACTGCAGAGTATCAATTTCTGTGCCTTCTTCATCTCCTGGGGAGAACAGCGTTAGCATCTATGGAATTATGCTTCTGCTCAGTTTATTGGGGGAAACCTTCAGTATTTCTGTTTGATCCAAGACTCACCTTGGTTTCTATATTCAAAGAGTCGAGGGTCAGCTCGGATAGGGATGAGGCCCAACCGATGAGCCAGAATTTCATCCTGCACAATAGATGTGTTGTTGTACACAAAGACTTTCTCTACAGCCATTGTTGGCACCTCAGGGAGACAATGGATCAAGTCAGTATAAAATGACAGTTGAACTAATCCCAACAGAATATCAATCTTGAGTGTCCCTTCTCTCCCGTAAATAATTACCCTACAGACTCTTTTGAGTGGTTATTTCTGCCAAACCAGGCTGCCTGATATACCTTTACACCCAATATGTCCCCTTTCCTACTTTCACAGAATCACAGAATCACTAGGTT
>NW_010537844.1:17360-22047 GCF_000687285.1 Phaethon lepturus | reverse complement strand
ATATTATATTATATTATATTATATTATCTAGGGTTCCAGATCAGAATCAGAGCACGGTACAAGCATGTTACAGAAAGATGGCCACTGCCTTTTTGACTCAAGCACAGAAAATGAAGGGAATACAGAATGAAGAGGAACACATTTGAGTTAATATTTCATTCTTAACTGTGTCAAAGCAATTTAGTTGTCCTCTTCTTGCTCCTCCTTTCCATCTCCCTCTTCCTCAGTGGTGCTGTTTAAGGACAGAGATTCTAGCCTTAACCCTGAATTACCTTCCTTTGGGGCTTCAAGTAAGTGGCTGGATATTGCTTTAACGTAGGGGGTTTTTTAGTTTAATTTATTTTGGTTGGTAAAGAATATTCATCACTCATTTAATTCAGAAGGTATCTATTGATTCCTTTCTCCTCATTTGGTATTTTCTGACATTTTATAGCACTTGCTATTGATTTATACAAAATTCGTAGTCCGAACGTCCCAAGGAGTGCTTTATTCACTTGTCATTTGCTGTTTTTCTTAACTAATAAATTTAACAGCCATGTACATCCAGTCTGTTAAGATCTCATGGCTCTACTTTCAAAGAGATGACAGACTGGCACTAACAAATGAGTAATTCTTTCAGGCAGGAGCTTAGAAGTTGCAAGATAGGCAAGACAGAGAAACAAGCTCCTCCTTGACTGGTTACCAAGACAAAGCAAGCTCCTCTACTGGAAGGACACTTAGGTTAAGGTAGAGAAAATGCAGTTCTGCTTCAGCCTGTGGAATATATCACATGCTGTGATGCTCTAATGGCAACTTTATTTATAGCTGGTCAACAGGTAATCAATTTAAGCAGCAATTTATGCAGCAATACATACGAGAGCAGGTATGTCTAAACTGCACTGATCTGCCACGCTGTCAGCTTGCCAAGTGCTGTCGTTAGTTCCGCAGGTTGCAGGGACTCCATTAGGAGGGTGGTGCCTTCAGCAAACGATGACAGAAATCTCCACAGGGGCCAATAGTCTAAACTGTACTTCCAGCAGTGGTCAGGGGATTTCATGAGCCCAAGTCTCACTGAAGGTCAATGGGGCCTTCATCACTGGTACCTTCTAAACTATCTTTTAAGTTTGGGTTTGGGAATGAAGTATAAACTTTGTGTGATCTCTGATATATGGGAGAAGATGCTGGATTCCTTTGGAGCAAGGAGTGGGGGGAAGCGGGATCTGTGGAGCTCCGAGTGCTTAAGGAGGTGCCCAAATACACTCTTAGTTGCACTGTGGATGGTTTGGTCTTGGCCATATGTACTGCATTGAGCAATATATGGGCATGGTGTTTAGAGAGATAAGGTGGCTCGAAGTGCTGTCCAGAAAAATGTTGTCTTTTCAGGGAGCCAGGGGGGAAGAGTTCTCTGTGCTGCCTTGGCCACTTGGGCATTAGGTGTGTAAGTCTGAGAGTTGCCCTCAGTTCCTCCCACTGTCAGCAAAGGCATGTCCATAGGGTGGTAGTTTGTTTCAGCCTAAGCCGAGTACCTGGGCTAATGTCAGACCATAGAATCATAGAATCTTTGGGTTGGAAGGGACTTTAGAGATTATCTAGTCCAACCCCCCTGCAGCGAGCATGGACATCTTCAACTAGGCCAGGTTGCTCAGAGCCCTGTCCACCCTGTGGTGGGTACACGTGGCAGGAAAACAAAACCATAGCAGGAATTTGATGCACACCAGGAACTAGACTTCGGTGGTTAATTCATGTGGAACTGGTAACAGATCAGAGTACAGTGGTTGGTATGGGAGAAGGAAATGAAAGGTGAGCATATCTAGGACTCTTAGGAGAACACAAAGCTTTGAAAGAAATATGTTGAAATGTGATGGGCCCATGCTGTGCTGTGTCCGAGCTGACCTCACCATAGCTTTTGAAGGAGATGGTGCAAATTGCTTACATTTATCCTTGTATCCCTGCAACAACCATATCACTTAGTCTACTGGTATCCAGCATGATGCTGAGCCTCCTCAGAATGGAGTTGAGTGCTTTGCTAAAGACCCTTTGTAGCACTGAGGTCACTGGGAGGCACTCGAACCCTTTCCTGCTTCATCATCATTCCTGTTCATGCTACTGGAGAGCAGATGGCTGACCAGGAGCTCCGGGCACCCGGCAGGACTCTGAGGTGGAGATGTATCCTCCTGACCATATCCAACATAGGTAATGCTACTGTGCTTGGATGGATAGGTACATAAGGGCTGCGTGAGTGTGAGCAGCCAGTCCTTACCCAGCAGCAGCACCCATTTCACAGGTCAAGTGTTTTGAAAAATCAGGATGTGCTTGGGCAGCTATTCAGTGTTCAAAAAAACCTCATGTTTTTATCACTTTGTTTCTTCACACTGCTGGCATCTGTATGGTGGTATCACAGTAATAAATTCTGGTTATATTAAAAAAAAAATAGGCTGTGGTTACAGTCGAATGTGATCCTCAGGATCGGACTTCTGAAGTATTCTTTTTACCTTGTGCTGGTAAATCTGTTCTCACAGTAGCACTTTTCTCACTATTGGAGACGGAATTGCAGTGAAAGCCTTTTAGACTCAGAGCTGTAATATCCAGAGATGTTTTGTTTAGAGTAGTGTAAAATCAAGTATGTTGTATGAACTTCAAGCAAGGCACATTTGAGCTGAGTACTGGATTACGGAGAATGATGTATGGAGCTTCTTTAACTGTGTGGAGTTAGATTTGATTCTTAGCAAATAAGTGACAGATTCATATGTAGGGGAAAATTGAAGTTCTCATCTATATATTGTTTTTATTATGTTTTCTTTGCTTCAGGCTCTAACATATCAAAGACACTGTGGGTGAAGAAAGTAGTTTGATTTCCATCAATAAATGTCTTCAAATTCTTGCAGCTCATACACAATTTGGGCTATTTCATGGTGGCGAAAAAGACAAGGGAAAGTCACGAAATAATTCATTACAATCCCGAGCAGCTTAGATTGGAAGCATTGCTAATATTTACAATTATCGCCAAGCTCTTTCCGTGCGCTTTCCATCTTAGATTTAGAATTATGCTTCTGGCCCGGTACGAATATGTTGGTATCTTGCATCTGTCTTTGCCATATGCAGAGAAAGACGAGAATTCCTCCTGCTTTAATTTTTTTTTTTTATTGTACCCCTCCAAAATCAGACCAGCTGTTGCCTAGATGCTGCCTTTCGCAAATGACAGCGCTCTTATAAAGCGAGCTTATCTCATCTCAAGGATTTGTCATCGGCTTCATTATATTTTGTTGTCATCTGGGAGGTAGGATTCAGTACTGGCAGTACTGGTGGCCTTTTGTCACCCTGCTAACGTGGTTCAGGCGCTCCTTTGCTGCCAGCCAGTGGATGGGTAGTGTTAGAGACGGGGCGCGTTCCACCGAGGCCAGGTCGGTGGCTGTGGGTTACCTTTTCCTGGTGCCTCTGCTTAATTTAAGTAACAATTAATTTTTTTGGCACCCAGAAAGCAGAATTCTAGTGAATAATTTCTGAACGAAAAGTCCCTTTGCATCTCTTTTGTTGCCAGCCTGATGCACCCCTCTGTGTCTGTGCAAGCATCTGGCTCCTTCCAGCGTTTGCACTGCTTTACCTTGGGCTCCCTGGGTCTAAAAATAAAATATCCGTATGTGTAAGAGGAGACGGTGTTCATGCTCGCTCCCGGTATGTAACACAAGTCCTAAAGTCACGCTGACCGCACCAGAGACCCGCCCGAGCTCCTCCGACTGTGTAAGTAAAAGGAGAAAGAGGAGGGGGAAAAAACCCATGGAGGAGAAATGCGGGGCTGCAGGAAGGAGGCTCAGGACGTAGCCACGATGTGGAGGCTTACGCTGAATACTGCGTGGCACGTTTAGTTTTATGGTGAGGACATTGTCAAGCTGTGGAAGGCCCAAAAATTTGTGACAACAGATGTTTGTGATACCTGAGGAAACTGGAAATGTTTTCTAGCAGTCCAGAAGAAAGGTGCAAAGGAAGGGGCTTTTGTTTGCATTTCAGCAGTCCTGTGCAGAGGTCTGCGTCAGCCCAGGGAGGATGGCTGGGGGTCTGCAAATTAAAATCCCCAGGAGAAAAAATGAACCTAAAAATTAATACTTTTTTTTTTTATCTGCTTAGTAAATAAACATGGTGAATGGCAAACAGTCAACGCTTAAAAAAAAATTTCATCCTAATAATCATAAACTTTATGAATTTTGAAGATATCACAGTATCATTTTGAGTTGTTTCAGCTGGAAGCATGCTTAAAAATTAATCTTTTGTTTCTCTACGTAAGGAGTACTTCCAAGAAAACAGCGTTTGATTTTTTTGTTCCTTGTCAATACCTGAAACCTTGATTTTCTAAATGCAATGAGTTCAGCATTCTCAGCTCATCTGTGATAAATGCTATAACGAAGTAGCAGGACAGACTCTGTTTTGGTTGTTTTGGGTTTTTTTTTTTTTAGTTTGGTAAAGAAAGCCAGATGATGTTTTAAAGAGCTGATGGGGAGACTCATCTGTCTCTCCGTGGGATGAAAGGTGGTGCTGCTAGGTTAAGGAGTGATGAAGAACATCATAAAGAAAGCCTGGCCGTGCTTAGGGTATGCGGCTGGCAGCTCTAGGTACGATGTATGGAGAGCAAGCTCAAGCAATTTTTTTTTTTTTTAAATGTCTTACATGGGGACTAATTTTTTCTGGTTTGGGGTTGCAATACTTGTGTCCTGCT
>NW_010537844.1:0-17338 GCF_000687285.1 Phaethon lepturus | reverse complement strand
GCGGGAAGACCCCCCCAGCGACTATGGTAATGAGCCCATTTCTATCAAAATGGCCTGTATTATTATTCATGTTTATTGGCTGCAGAGCAGTTCAGGAAGCACTTTTCAAACAGATAGGCTGAAATATTTTCTTTTAAACAGACCCAGCAGCTATTTGTGTTTCCTTCACTTGAATCCACACCCCCGATGCAGTCTTAATTATAATGACAGCAACTGAGACAATTATTGTAATATGTGAAAAAAACACTTTTGGGAAAGGCGTATGAGAATACTTTGGGTAGTATGAGCAGTTCTGCTACACTTTACATCTAACTAGGGCTGTTCCACAGTGTCACCAACCCTCTGTCATTACCCTGCGAACTCCCTGGCTGCAGCGATGCATTTGCTGGACCAGCGGGAGCATGTCAGACCGCAGTCACACTTCCCCAAACCTCTTCACGCGTGGATCCTTCGTGTCGACCCTTTCCTTCCCCCGCCTTCCCCTCTCCCCCCTCGCCTCCCCCCCACCCGTGGTGTGACATTTTCTTCATGACAGTCTGTCTCCGAACTGCACTTGCTGCTGCCTGGGTAAAGGCTTAGAAAGAGAGTGTAACAGCCGGTGGCCAATCGAGTTTGTGCAAGCTCCATCAGCTATGGATGAAACATCCACGAGAGAGAATAAGGACTTAGAAGAAAACTGGATAAAAGGGCTGCGACGGGAAGCTAGCTGGCAGGTTAGTGATACAAAGACGTGTGCTTGCAAGCGGATTAAATCTCAGCGCTAAAAATCTCTGAACTTTTTAACCTAAGCATAGGTGAAACATGTAGATTTATTTGTAGCAATGCCTGAGAGCATATTCCTGCGAGAGCAGCTATCATTGTCTTATTTTCTTGGAAAGAATAGTTGTGAGATTCCAAAGCCATCTATTCCAAATTGTAGGACGAGTAAGTAGTTTTATAAATCTGCAGGCATTACTAAATGCACACTTGCTTAATAAAGGTCTGTGCAATAACAAGTTGCAGGTGCATGCTGTAATATCAAAGGAAATACGTGGCTCGTGTCTGTATATATGCAAGTTTATACCATTAAATATAATACACCACCTGTCACCCTGTTACTTAATTGTGTCATAGTAAGTGTAACAAGGGGTTTCTTTTACCTTCTTTTAATGAGGCAACATCTTTAAATGCACAGTGCTTGTTTTCTTTATTATGCCGGACTCACAATAGATATATATGTACGCAATTCAATCCAAAGGCAGGCAGTTTTCATTAAAGTGTACAGAGCAATAATGTTTACATTATGCAGTACCTTTCTGGAGTTTGCAGAATTAGATACCGTTTCAGACCTGCTAAGCCCCACTGAGTGGTTGTGATTGCTCTTTACATTACATCCTAAGCACCGTCTATGCACTTTTTTCTGCTCTATTGCATTTTAATTAGTCAATCAACAATATTCAAGAGATGTGTCACCAAGTTATTTCTTTCTTTCCCCTTGCTGCTTCTTACAAGGGATTTAAAAAGATTATTATTAGTATTATTAGTATTATTATTATTTTGGTGATGCCATTATACAAAATTCAGATAAAGTGGCAATTTGATTTGCTCCTATCAGGTGAAGCTGCACAAGAGTCCCAGCTTGGTAGGAGTTACTGCAGCAGTTCAAATGCTACAAGGCATGCTCCCTTCTCCCAGAAGAATAGCTGGTTTAGTTTGGTCCCCTCCCCATAACTTTGCTCTAGAGAAGGAAATACAAGTCTCTCTTTAGAGGAGCGTGATACTCAGTGTAATACTGCTCGAGGCTTTTGTTGCAGTGCCTTTCTGATCATGTCTGTATCACTGATGAAATGAAATATGAAACGGGATGTCGTGAATGTAGAAGCCAAATGATGCCTCCTCTCCATGTCGCTGTGGAAGCAGGTGTGTGGAGAGGAGATGGTCGCTGTGCAGACACAGCCTGGGAGACCACCCCTGCCCCAAAGAACTGGGCTCCACAAGTGGGTGAAGGAGTGGAAGACCTGGAGGAGATGAGAGAAAGGCAGGAGGAGAGCACCTAGTGCTAGTGCAGCCATTCTGTACACCCACTAAGTGACCTGGAAATCTGTTCTTCTGCTTCCCTGGTTTGTGCTGTTTCTGCCAGGTCAGATGAGTGAAGAACTGAGTTGGGAAAACATAGAAGCAATTTTCCTGTAGTACCTGGCTGGAAAACAAGCATGCCGTGGCAAGAATTAATTTCCAATCAGCAGCTTCTGTCTTCTTTTTGCGTGAAGTTAGTGGTGGTGGCACGGTGAGGGGAGAAGTCTCACGTGCTGTAGGTACCATACCTACAGCCCTGAGGTGGGTGAAGGTGGGACCTTATCTCTGAGGAGACGGTGTGCCCTGGTACCTCTGCGTGTGTCCGCTACTGTTCTGCTCCTTCCCAGGCAGAAATGCCATCTCGATCAAATGGAGAACAGGGATGGCAGTTGTAGATGTTTTGCTGTGGGACTGCAACCCTGTTACATGTGAGTGAGATTTTCAGAGAAGCCCCTGGGAAGGGGTTATCCATTTCTCACTGGGATTGTAACTCATCCCATATTTCTTCACTCTGCAAGGTCTTCAGAAGTCCCAGGGTAGGGCAGAGCCTCAGTCTTGAAAGGAGCTGATTTAGAGTGAGCGCTGCAGAGCCAGAGCTCCTCTTCGGTACTGTCTGCTGGGGAGCTCCAAGGTGATGGTGTACATCCTTTCTTCTTAAGTGGGCCAAGTTTTTTTAGCGCTAGGCCCTTATATCCATATTTAGTCTCCTAAATAAGTGTCCTGATTTTCCGAAGTGCTGAGTATCCTGGGAAGCCAACAGTCGTTTCAGTTTTCTTGGGCTCCAAAGTGCGAGACTTGTGCTTCAGGCTGCATGGCGGTGGGTACCTCTCCTGTGGTCCCCGGGGGAGGACGCAGGCTGTGGTGCTCGGCTGCAGCCGGAGGTTGGGATGGCTGGGAACTGCCTTTGGGAAGCAATTCATGCACCTGGGAGCTGCCACGCGGTCACAGACTCAGCTGTGTGCGGTCGGCGGGCTGAGGGACCTGCCGACCCGTGGGGGCACGCACAGAGCAGGAGAGCGGTCCCGGTGCCGTGTGGCAAAGCCGGCGGAGCGGCCAGTCACCGAGCCTCCCTCTCCTCCTCTCCTAGCGAGAGACGTGGCAATTCTGACTTCGCACTTCAAAAAATCAGGTCGCTTATTTAGCAGGCTAAATACAGGTTAAGCAGCCGAGCTTGAGCATCCTGCTTTAAAAATTCTGGCGATAGTCATCTCCTATCCTGCCTTTCAGCCAGCGCGCTTGTCATGCTGTGAGAGGTCTGCGCGGTAGCCCCGTGCACATGAATAAACATCAGCTTGCAAGTAAAAGAAGAAAGAAGCTTACAGTATTTCTTTCAAGGGGATATACAGTTTGGAAAACTGATTGCATCCTGTCTCCAAAAGGAGTCAGTTTTCTATTAAGTAAAAAAAAAGGCAGTGCTAAAATTATAATCCTGGCTTTTATCACTTAGCTTTTAACTTTTTATCTTTTATTGTTCACCTCATCTCAGACTTTGCAGTAGTGGTCTATATCTATTTTTTTGATTTTTCATGGAGAAAGGTGGGCTTTCCTGCTTGTGTTAGCAGACCTTCAGAACAGGTTTTCAAAACCTCCTATAATCCCTTTTCCTGATGTTTCCTTGGGAACAGCTTCTGACATCCGACAGATCTATAGCTGTCACAGAGCTGGCACACTTTTACCATAGGCCAGGCACATATTTGGGTGACCGCAACTGTGCGGATAGACTAAAGGTTAAGAAATCTGTAAAGGTGTGGATGTCAATATTTAAAGAAAAAAGTCCTGCATATTTATAGAGACAAATGGATTTTCCTTCGCATTCACACATCCAGGGAAATTTGTGCTCTCAGAGATGCCAGAGTATCTCCACTTGATTTAAAAGGGAATTTTTCTTCTGCAAATGGGAGCAAATGGTAATCCAAAATGTCCTGAGAAAGGAGCAGCGCACTGCTCCCAGCAACTGATCGGAGCCGTGAATCCCTCTGCTGACATACTGAGATCCTGAAAGCCACAATTTTTTTCCTAACTGATGGCTCAGTCAGACTACGGCCCCAGTCTCAAGCTTACTTTAAGCTTTGTCCTTGATGTACTGTGTTACTGTATAGCCTAAAATACACTGCCTGTATTGCAGAGGGAGTGGTATGGAACAAGAAATGTTTAAGTCGTTCCAGAATCATTTGGGATCTTTCATCAAGATAGGCATGCAGTTGATGAAGAATAGGCATTTTGTCAGAGCCTTCAGCAGTTTGATGATCTTTTCCTACAAATAATACAAGCAGACATATCTTGCCATTTTCATTTAATTTTTAGTTCTCATATACATTTGTGGAGAGTGGGAGTAATTTGGCTGAAATGAGAGCTTATCAGGATTCAGTAAAGCTGGGAACACAGCAATACATGGTGTAAAGTGCAAGAGACACAATAATCTATCTTCTCCTTTACAGTATGGTCCTGTTCGGAAGAGAACACTGGGTAGTCACTATATGTATGTGAATTATATGTGTGGGCACGTGCATGTCAGCATGTTTTCAGATCTTCAAGGTATTACAGTGCTGAAAATCAGATGTTTTGGAAAAGGAGATTTAGAAATGCCTGCCTGAAATAGTATGCAAAATTTTCATGCTATTTCCTGTTCTGTCTAGAGTAGCCATTCTTAAACCTTGTAAAATTTCCAGTTCCTAATTTAGTAAGTATTTAGCTTTCTCATATCTACTAAAACAATGCAAAATTTTAAGCTCAAAATTTTGGGGTTTTGTTCTTTCCTCTTTTCACAAGGACATGAATACCATTCTATGATGATGGAAACATGAGCGAAAAAAACTGAAGACTCACATTTTTTTATGTTAAGTTTTTGAGTGATTAGAGTGCTGATGGCACTGTCGTTCTATGTTGGTGATAGGCAAAACAGGGCTATTAAACACACTGTGATCCAGGCATGGCATATAATCTACTTCTTCTTGTATTATTCCACCAGTCTTGCCTGTGTTCCTCCACGATACTGGATGTGAAAATACCAGAAAATTTTACTTTGTTGCCCAAAGTGTGCATGATTCAGGTGTAGTATATCCAATAGCACCCTTGCTCGGTGTTTGCTGTGAACACTCATTTCCTTCAAATAGTGAAGTTGATGAAATTTTATTCTTTTCTCTTTTTTTTTAATAGGGGAGGAACAGTCACAATTCAGTTATCCTAGACTGATAACTTCTGAAACTCTTTATTTTTTATTGTTCCCCCGAGTATTGTATTTTCAAGACAATCATCATAAAATATCTACTGCTGGATTAATTTTTAACGTTACAAACATATTTTGTTGCCAATTTCAATATTTATGGTATGGTGCAAGGTCCACGGCTGCAGGACCCGATGGCCATGTAGCAAGTTTCCCAGGCATGAGTTGGCTGGCTGGACCTCCAGCCCCTGGGGTACTATGGGTGCCCTCAAAGCAAATCCTGGAGGCTTCACAAAATCATCAGCAACTGAGCAGGGGCATGTCAGACCTGGAAATTCTTTATTGGTTCTGCCTACAGTTGCTGTTTTGATCGCTGTTTTATTTGATTTTGTATATTTGACACATATGCATAGTGCTTCAAAGTGTCGTACTAACATAGGAAGCTGTTATCTAGGAGTATTCAGGAGAAAATGCAGCTTATTCGTAGAGTCGAGGCTGCTAATGAATGGCAGTGCAGTTATGTCATGGGGTTGTTAGACTCCGGCACTGGAGTTTGGCCATCTGTGATGTTATCTGGGCACTTTCTGACCTTTGCTCAACTTGCCACGTTAGACGGAGCGCCATTCGGCACTGGCGTTTGGGAGGGACGGGTGTGTTGTTCCCTCTTCCGAGTGCTGGCAATGATTAGTCCATCCTCAGGTTTGTGGGGTAGGCCATGTGCCCCGAGGGCCAAATGATTTGCTTTATTTTCATCACACCCGAGGAAATGATCTCTCCTTGATGCTCCTCATCAAGTGCAGTGGAGACAAGCTGGTGTCAGTCCTTCTGAAAGCCGGGGTCAGGCACATAGCAGTGAGAAAAGAGACATAGATGCACTGGGATAGTACGAGGTGTCTTTTTGATAATAAAATACCTAATTAGTGTAAAGTGAAATAGGACCGACGTGTGATATTGTATGGGCTGTAGTTCTAGAAATCAAACGCCTTAAGACTAAACCGAGGGAGAAGTTCTACCAGCCTCGGCTGTTTAGTACCCTGTGAAATGCACCGTGCATGCTGTGCTTAGCTTGCTGCCGCTCAGTGCTTTCAGCCTGTTCATAACCGTTCACAGCACTTAAGATCTAAGGGTACACTCATCCTTTGATAGGACAAGGTCAATTATTCTCAATTTATTGCTAGTACCAAAGTGTTTATGCTGTTTTATTTATAAGCTGGATTTATGCTTTTCTAACATTAAAGAGATTTGATAGTAAAAAAGAGCATATCATTTGAAGATTACTTGTTTTGTGACATATTTCTATTTAAAAATGTGCATGTGTGTGTTCATATAAATGATATAAACCCTATCTTTTGATTTTCCCAGGACACCTCTTAACTTCTTTTCAACCTGATAAGTGAATGTTGTGCTATCCAGAGTTACGTATGTGAAGTGTACTGATGTGTGGATGTCTGGGTCTGAGAATAACGTTATTTAACTAGCCACCTGACCAGGTAATTTGGTTTGGTCTTATGGTCAGTCGAGCTTTGTGTTTGTCCACTACCCTACTAGGACGAGCACCCAAAGCCACCTTTAATGCTTTCATACTTCAATACCAGTACTGTTCCAGCACTATCTATAGACAGATGGCTCTGTTTCTGCAAAGCCTGGGGAGGCAGGAGTAAGTTCATCCCTGTGTGATGAGCCACCTAAGCCTGTGCCTAAGAGAAGCCTGTGTTAACTATGTAGCCTGATAAAAATAGAGTAAAGCAGGGCAGGGCAGAGCAGAGCAGAGTAGGCTAGACTATTTCAGTTGGAAGGGACCTACAACGATCATCTAGTCCAATTGCCTGACCACTTCAGGGCTGACCAAAAGCTAAAGCATGTTGTCAAGGACACTGTCCAAATGCCTCTTAAACACTGACAAGCTTGGGGCATTGCCCGCCTCTCTAGGAAGCCTGTTCCAGTGTTTGACCACCCTCTTGGTGAAGAGGTAAATGCTTCCTAATGCCCAGTCTAACCCTCCCCTGGAAAAAATCAAGTAACATTTTTGACTGTGCTGTTTGAATTACTTCTCCTCTTCTAGTTATTATTCTCTCAAAATCTTTAAGGAAACATCTGTATAAAGAACGTATTTCTCAGACATAAACATTTTACATTTAAACCATATTTACTAATTCATATGAAAGTGCTGGTTGCCATCATGTACTCACCTCTCTGGTGTTATCACAGTTTAAATGTTCCCTGAAGGCTTTGCACTAAGACTTGTGTGCTTTCTGTCAGACTCAGGGCAATTATATTCCAGCTTTGGAGGCAGGTAGTTGTTGCCTTAAAAGAAATGTTCACCTCCCTCTTCCCAGGTTATCCCAGGCAGAGTTTAACCTGTTTACGTCTCTTTTCTAATTTAGCCCCTTACTTGCATAGAAAATTAGTGCCGGCCATGCTTGAAAGAGGTGGACAAATCATTTTCAAATGAAAAAAAAATTTTTAGTTGTGTGACTGGTCTTTAAAATATGTTCCAGCATATTTCAGGTGGGGATACGTGGCCAGCACACAGCTCAGAGTTCATGAAACTTCTGGAATTCATGCATGTTCTTACAAAAAAGTGCTATTTGTTTGGGTTTTTTTTAATAGTTCTGACTGATGAATATGTCTCTCTCGATCCTATCTCCCATCCGTGTATGGCACGGAATTCAGCAGTAGTCTTGCTATGGCTGTTGGCTCATCCTTTCTGTTTTGCTGGGGGATTGTCACATGCCCCGAATCTCACTCTGAGCTGGGAAGGAGAGGAGTTGGTCAGCAAGGCACCGCCGGACATGTCCTCCTTCCAGCAGATCCCAGTGTGCCGCTGTCGGCTGCACTCCCCAGCCCCCATCCACCCCTGGGGCTGGGGCTCGGGGAGGCCAATGCCACCCAGCATGGCTCAGCCACCACCAAAGTGAGAAGTAGCTAGGGACCCCTCCAGAGGCCTCCACTTCATCCTTCCTTCTCCCCACCCACCTTTTGTCAGATACTAGAAAACTGTAAACTTGGCTTTTCTGGTTCTCAGCAGAATCCTCTTTTCCAGTGCTACTGGAATTAGGGGTAGTCATCGACTGACACCAGAAATGACATGACTAAGCAATCGTGTCCTACTCAGCCCTTGGTCTTCAACGGGAATGCTGCACAGTGGTTGTACGTGAGCTGTTGTAGAGTTCCTCGATGGCTTTAATTGGAAGACAGAAGGCCTTCAACCTTTTAAATAGCTGACAGAAGGATCTATTCCCAAACCCTTCCCTCTAGCTAAACCTGGGATGTGTCAACCCCATCTCCAGGACACAAACAGTGCTGTACTTCTGACCTTTTACCATATGATCTGCTCTGCTTTGTCCATTTCTGCAAAATGAGCGAGATTTTGCTTCTTGGCAAAATAACTATAGAGAGCTGGAAAATCCAAATGAGCTGATACATCTTTTGTTAGAGCTTTTTATTACTGAGCAATTTTTTTTTTTTTATGGTTATAATGTAGGCACAGTTGTATATTGTATCTGTTTGCTCTTTATGGTAAAGTCATCAAATAGTACATCTTTTTCTATCTTGATTTAGAATTCACTCCAAAGTAATGTAGTGAAGGAGGTGATACTTCATACTCCATGTTTTGATTTTTTAATAGGAAATTAAAAATATTTGGGAAACTGATTTTTCAACTAATAACGTGAATTATAGGAGCTGATAAATGTGAGATTAATAGCTAAGAAAGCAGTCATTTCAGATGGATAATTTAGATTTTTATCATTTATTAATCATAAAAAGTAAACCTGCTGTATAACTAATTTTAGTTTTATCGAGAAGATGAATTGTTCCAGCTAATGAATGTATAGATATTCTATGCCAAAGGCATTCGTAGGAATCTGTTAATCATTTAACTGTGTCATGGCATATGCTTTGTCTTCATAAACCAATTAAAACACATAACTTCCTCCACTGAAATGCGTGTTGGTCTTCAGTGCCCACAGCAAATTAGAACAGCATTTGTCTTAAAATACGCTTCAGTATTGCAGATACAAAAATTTAATGGGGATGGTGTCTCCAGGTGGGGAGCGTTGCTGGGCTGCCTTGTGAAGGTGGTGCCTTTTGCAGCATTTCGGGGACCCGATCCTACAAATACTGGTCATGTGTGCTAAGTGGAGGGCTTGTGAATGGTCTCACCCTGATCAGCTGGGAGCACTTTTCTGCTTCGGTTGAAGCATGGGCATAAACATGTGAAAATGTGGCTTAAATCCAGAACTGTCTTGATGAGGAAAGCCCTTGGCAGTGGTAAACCTCAGTGGTTATTTAGGACAGTTCAAGGAGATCAGCTGAGACCTGGGGATGGTTGTGGCGGATTTCAAGAGAGATATAACTTCTTATTTTTGGGGGGAGCACTGTAGCAATGGGAAGACAGGCACTTTGTTGGAAGTTGTTCGTGGTGCAGGGCTGCACGCACCTGGGCCGTGCTGAAGCAGGTTGGAAGGGGCACTCTGAAGGTCTGTTCTTCCTGAAAATACAGGAGGCAGTTTTCAGCATTGTGGCCTGTTTCATGCCTATCCTCATGAAAGATTTGGTTTATTCTTTGCCACATTCAAGAAGAGTCGTCGCTTTTCTCCTGATTTCGCAGAGCCTGTGATGGCTGTTCTGCAGACTCTTCCTCTCCGACAGCTCAGCAGCATCTCGCCGTCTCGCCTCCGTCCTCGCAGCCTGGGCTTCCTCAGAGGGCACGTCACGGCGCGTGGGGCGAGCAGCAGCCTGTGGGAGAGAGGTGGTCTCTAATGAAAGTGCTGATGCACTGCTGAGAATCCCAGAATGGTTTGGGTTGGAAGGGACCTTTAAAGAACATCCAGTCCAACCCCCTGCTGTGGTCAGGGACACCTTCCACTAGACCAGGTTGCTTGAAGCTCCATCCAACCTGGCTTTGAACACTTCCAATGATGGGGCATCCACAACTTCTCTGGGCAACCTGTTCCGGTGTCTCACCACTCTCCTCATAAAAAATTTCTTCCTTATGTTCAACCTAAATCTACCCTCTTCTAATTTAACTGCATTAGTTTTGTCAGACCTGCTTCCTTCAGCTGTGCAGAGCATCCTGCTTTCACAGGGCTGCTGCCGTGACATCCAGCGTGATTTCTGCAAAGTCTAACCTGGGTTTTCGCTGTGCCTCAGGTCCCTCCATGCCAAATGGAGCTTCCCCCCTTCCCACCCCTTACTTGTCTGTCTGGTATATTTAGGACAATCTCTTTTCTGTTTAAAATCTTAGAGACGGGGACTATCTGTTACGTTAGACTTGTGTAAGAAATTACCTCACTTGGGCGTACTCTTGGTAAGGGTTTAGAGATGCTGCTGTAATACAAATAACTGTGCTGATGGCTGCAGGAGATTTTCCTGAGGATGGCATATGCAGTTGAACCAAAGCTAGAGGTTAGAGGCTAGTAATTGCACTCATGGCTGTTTTTAGTTCATTCTAGAAGAGACACAGAATTTTTTAAAATAGATTTTTATATTTAAGGAAATTACAGCTTTCTGGAAAAACTTCACAGCTCTGAGAAAAAAAAGAGAGGCAAGAGGGTGTTTAAATTTGGGGGCTGGATTTCTATATTCTGGTCATTCAAAGCTGTTTGTTTTGTCTCCTTTCTTCCTCCCAGTGAGGTGAATAAAAGAAAAGTGTGAATGAGTTTAGCTTTTTTTCACAGCATTGTTGTAATGTCAAAGCAAATACAAATAGAGACAGACAGGAAGCCAAGGATGGAGAAAGCAAAAGACAGCAGACAGTCAAATAACCAGTTGTAGCTAATCCAACTCGAAAACACATTTTGTTTGGCTGATTAACAACATATATGTTGCTGTACCACCTATACTGTGTTATTTTATTTATATCTTTAATACGTTATCTGTAGGAGACATTATGGGTGAAGCACTGTTGCTAAAAGAGAAGGAAAAATTATAGTTATTGCTATAATAAACAGCTTGAGAATATCTTTTTAAGAAGATTGCAGTAATACAAAAGGAAATAGCATTAGATTGCAACATCAATTATTTAGAACAACATCGTTATATTCATTTTTTACCCTATTTCTTTTCTCAGAGATAAAGTTCAGTCTTTCCAGCGTCAGGTTTCTGGAGCCACGAAATGCCTGCTTGGGTCAAAAGTCCATAGCTTTCTGATGAACCAGGTCTTGAGACTAAGTGGGAGCGTGTCCTTGAGTGGATGAGGCGGAGGTTCTCCAAAAGTGGAGGCGAAGGGGTGCCTGAGCCCTCCCAGCATCGCTCTCGCACAGCTCGTGCAGCTATAGCTCTGCTCTATGGGAGAGGTGCCAGTGGCCTTAGGTTTTCTGGGACTTTGAGGAAAATAGTAATTTTAGGCCATCTTGCCCTAGTTTTAGCAGGCTTCTGGGAATAAAAAAGGGAAAATGGATCTTTGTAAAGACTTAAAGAATGTTGCTGAGAGGGAGGGGGTGAAATCAGGTCCTTATGGAGCACTGAACCTGGTTTATAAATGGAGTGAGGAAATGTAAGTCATTGTGCACTTCTAAATTTGGGGCTTTTGTATGGATATTACTTAACTGAAGACAGAAACCTTCCCTGAAAAAGAAAACGCAATTGTGCCAGGCAGGTAGGATCGCATGGGTTTCGTTAGACACGAAGGCGAAGGCAAGAAGTAATCAAAAGAAGAAAAACATTTTCTTTTTTTTTTCCCCTTTCTTTTTAATCCTGTCCACATGTAAGAATTACTTCATGAAATAAAGCAAGGACATACTAGTAAGCATGCGGGTTGAGAACTCACACTTCTTCCTTACATTAATGTTTGGAAACAATGCGATGAACGGTTGTTCATCGAATAGTTTTCTCAGTGCAAGTAAAATGTTCAGTGGCACAAATCTCGTAAAAATAAACGATATTTTATATAAATGCTGAGTGAATACACATAAGCTGTGAATACAGTTAGGATAGCTGCCACTGCTTAAAGGTCAGTAAAGCACAGCATTAAATGGCACATTTTGTGCTCCCAGACACGTAACCCATGATAAATTTTATGCTGTACATTTCTGAAATACCTACAGACACATTTTCTTCAATAATTCACAATCCTTTAAAAGTGCTTTTTTTTCCCCTTTTGGCAATCAATAATAGGATGTAGTGTCTATAACTGGTACTGGACTTCCATGGTCAGTTTAACTGGAGGACAGATGATGTTAAACTCCCATGGCAGCTGACCTGTCCCCAAGCCCACCCCTCCAGCTAAACTCACAACATGCAAGCCTGGTCCACAGGATACGTGCTGAACCTTTAGCCTCGTGCTCGGACCATTTTGTCCGAGAGAGTGTTTTATTTTTATTTTTTGTCTCCCTTTGCAAGGTGATGGGTTTCTAAGACAAACACAGGAGGACTCAGATGCATATTAGTATGAGATATTTAGTGGGAAATGTCATCCCTATGACACGACTTTTTCCTGCTTCTGTTTGCTAGTGTAAAGTCAGCAGAAGTAAATTAGCTGGCAGATTTCAATGGAGACTGTTACCGGGGTCCTCTGCCAGATAGCGTGCGGAGTGCCAAATTAGAATTGATTTCTCAATAAAATTGAGTTCAGCCTCCTCAACATAATCTAAGACAGAATGACAAAATCTCTCACACTCACTTTTTAATTTTATTATTTTCGGTCAGTTTTGTTCTTGGATATTTTTGCTGCCCTAATTGCTTGTTATTATCTTCTTCCTCGAATCTTTTCCCTTGTCCAGGAGAACAAAACCTCATGTGGTTTTATAAGCGATTCAGGAGTAAAGTAAAAGGGAAAGGACGTCTTCGCATCGCCTCCCTCGCCCCTCCTCGCACTCTTAAGACTCTTCTGGCAGCAGAGCCAGGAGCGCAAGTTCCCTCTCCGTGCTGTGACTCAGAGGCTGAGAGCACAACAAGCTGTTTACAGTCCCATCCTCATTTCTCCTTCCCACTCACAGCACGCTGCTCTGGGAACCACCAACCAACCTAATTAAAACAAATTTTTCCTATTGCGGGAGCAATTCCCCAAATGCTCCGCCTCGCCAGAATCATGCTGTGTCTGCTCAGTTCGCTACCTCCATCCAGCTCCCGAAGAGGCTCATCTTACTGTAAAGAAAATCAATGCCTTCTAATGTGGCCTTAATTCTGAAATTCAGCGAATTTATCACACATACTTCAAGGAAACCTCATGTAATATACAGAGGTGAAAAAACGTCTTCTTTTTAAAAGATGTGCATAGTAAGTGATTTCTGAAACATTAGCAAAGCCAGTTACATGACCGGGTAAGAGAGCTATTCAGAATTAAATAAAGCAGGATTTTAAGTGGGGAGGCGCAGGTGGAAACACAAGATGGCAGCACTGGAAGCACCGCAAAAGGTCTGGAAGTGTAACCACCACCTGGAATTTGCTGGCTTGATTTCTACCGCGAACAAAGCATTACACCCAGTCGTTATGCCTAGCCTTACAGGCTTGCAAGGACAGCAAGATTTCAAGGTATCATGACGACTGTCCTCTTCCTTCAATGACTGGCACCTATTTCTCACCCCACGTGAACTCCAAGAGCAGAGGTCAGTGAGGCTGGACAGCTGCGGGTATTCATATCAGTCTTCCAGAGCACTGAAATCTTCCATCCCTCAGCTCATTTTCTGGAAATCAAAATGTAACATGGCTTCTGAAAGCACCCCTGGTGCTATAGGAAACACCTGTGTTTGAAAGTGGTCATCTGGTGTCACTTGCGGGCCTGTAGTTTCTAGGGTTAAAAGGCATATGTTTATGCTAACCCTGTTTTAGCAAAGATGGAGTTTCTGAGGAGTGCTGAGCAACGTGGTAGTCAGTGGCATTCCTCAAAATATTCCTTTTTTCAGCTATTCAGCTTTTCAGCTTTTTTTCTTCGCCTTCTAGTTCTACCACTTTCTAGCTGTCTCCTTCCACCAGGATGCCTGGACCAGCAACCTTTACATTCCCTCTTTTGCTCAGTTTTGGAGAGCTTCATGCATATTCTCCCTGGCTGTCGGAGTGAAAACATGGCTCCAGACCTTATTTTTTTTTTCTTTCTCCATGTGAGATTGGTAGTTTTTTGAGTATTCAGTGTCCTTTCTGTTCTTTAATTCTCCAAACCAATACTGGTATGTAGCTGTCTCCCATGCTAGGCTGTCCTTTCTTTCTCCCTTTCCGTCTTCACTTGCTGTGGCTCCAGGTCTCGCTGTTTCCCCCTGTATTCTGCTTATTTCTCTCTCTGCATAACCACACCTAGAGTATAAATCCTGCTTTACAGATGTTTACTTCTAGATCATTGAAAGAACTGGGAGTACACAACACTTACTGCTACAGTATTACTTACTTGTGAAACTGAGGTTTTTCTAGTACGAGCCAGAAATTAACTTCGTTGACATCACGTGGTGCAACGTAGGTATCAAGGCATCAAGTGGCTGCCAAAACCTATGGAGAGAGTAAATGCTTGGGTTATGAGGTTTCAGCCATCTGAGAGCACTGGCAAACGCTGGACCATATGCTTAATTTTAAGCACGTAAGCAATCCACTGGAGATGGGTTGGACTAGTAATACACTTAATCTTCATCACATTTGTAACTACCCATAGGTTGGTGGAGCATTGGAGTTGCTGGCACTCCCAGCGCAAAAGCTGTGATGGAGTAGGAAGCAGGATAACTGAACTATTGACTAACTAAATGAAAGACTTTTCAGCTGTTTCCAGCTGCAGAATATGGAAGTGAGAATTTAATTCAAAGGGGTGATTGTCTCTTCTGAGTGCATACGGAGAATGGCTGGTGGATCATGTGGGTAACGGCTGTGTTTTCCAGGGTTGGTGCTGCTCATGAACAAGATGATCATCTCAGGTGAAAGGACTGAGATGTAAGAGTCCTCCTCCACCTCTGGAAGATCCTGTAGCAGACTTTTTATGCTCCCAAGCTCCTAATTGTTACCTTTTGTCCAAGATCTCCCTTAATTGCTTTAATCAAAGGCTAGGAAGCGTTGCTGTAGTGTATCCATTAGCAGGCTCAGAGAGAGGTCTGCTCATCCCAATGGATTTGGTCCTGAGATCTCTCTCCCGAATACCAGCACAAGTTTGAGACTTGCCCTGCTTTCATTCTTTCCTCTTTGGCTGGAGAGAATAAATGGATTAACTAACACTTTTGAGAGAAGTCTTCCTGGCAGTTGTTGAGTCTCAAAATGTTGATTCTCAAGGCTGTCTTCACAAGGGAGTTAGGACTATCTTTTGCCAGCAGGTTGAAATTACCCACTGTGTTTATTGTATCAAAAAAAGAGAAGGAAAAAGAACAACAACAAAAAAAAAAATCAGGAGAACAGGGATTTGTAAAGGTGGGTTTTGGTGACTGAGAGCTTATCCCATAGAGAGCGTATAGTGGGATGTGTAGGGTACAGCAGCAGAAAAAATGAGAAGTGCTAGGTCATCCTGTCCTCTTCGCAGACATATGCATATCCCCTTGGTAGCGCAGGTTTATTTGCAGGAATGCTTTGTCCCTGAGTCACGCTGGTTGGGGAGAGGCTGTTACATATGCAAAAAGAAAAAGAAAATATACTTGGGTGCTTTATCTTCTAGAATTTTCACTGTTTCCCCAAATTAGCTATTTTTGGTGAGTAGGTTTGAACATGTCAAGCAGTATATACACTATGTGCTAAGCATTATTATTATTTAGTGTTTTATTTACTGTTAATGTATTTTTTAGTAAGCATTGGGACTTTCAACCCTTCCTTTGGGAAGCTATTGTATATTCTCACAGATTTCACTGTCAGAGTTTTTACTGATAGCTTATATTTTCCTTTCCTTAATTGCTGCCTGTTACTTCTTTTTGTGTCCTCTTGTACCTAATTATAAATGTTACAACATCAATTTAGGAAAAATATCAGGGGAGGTTTCACAAGGGTCAGTGCTGATCACAATATTGTTTAATACTTTCCTAAACAATATATACAGAGCAATACAATTTGCAGATGATGCCAAATTAAGAGGGATCATAAACACAGTGGAAGGCAGAGAGAGAGAGATAACAAAAGGATATTGAGAGTTTAAAGAACTGTGCAAAAATTAACAAGATGAGATTTAATTTAGATAAAATACAAGGTCATACACTATGGGAGAAAAATACCAACTACAAAATGGAAGATGCTGCTTAGAAAACAGCAATAATGGTGATATATTTTACATTTATGTAGCTTCTTTCATCTTACAGAGTCCCGAAGAGCTTTACAAATTAAATAAATTAATATAGAAACTACACATAAGGATTATGTTATTCTCCACGGAGACACCTCCTGCGTTGGTGCAGAATATGACAGCTATTCAACTGAACTCTGCAGTGGTGTGCAACAGTTCAGGACAAAATATTACAGGTCCCCTTGAAATGGCAGTAAAAGTTAACGGAAGCCAGCATTTGTGCAGCAGGGCACTGCTTAAAACTGATCCTCTGATGAAAACTGCCAGAACACTTTTTTTTTTTTTTTTTTAAGGTGCAGATGATCAAGATCTCAGTTCTACATCTGTCTTTGCCTTTACTGCAGTAATGCAGAGATTAGCCCACTGACTCACGGTAGACACTGACTGCATGGGAGCTCTTTGTGTGAGACAGTCAGGAAAAGAGCTGTGGTGTTTTGTTTTTTTTTTTTTTTTTAATGGAATAGACAAATATATGTGAACTATTTATTAAAAATTATAGGTAACAATATCTGTAGTTATTTGAGGGCTATTAACTTTTGCATGGACAGGGAAATTTAACTGGAGGGTGTATAAAATCGATGATGGGAAAGGAAGACATGCCATGCTGAATCGATGGTTGTGGGGCTGACCAAAAGGAGAGAGAAAGAAAATAGAAGGCCGAAACGAGGACCAAGTGGAAGGACAAGATGGGACAGGATAAGTAACACTGGAAAGGCAATGGCATGGGAAAAGCTAGGGTCAGTTTCCATAACACCTCTGATGTTGCCCACCATGTCTACATTCTTCGGTGAATATACTTTAAATGGTGGTATTTCAGAAGGGCACAGCAGAATTGGGGAAGGATATGGGTCTTTATTTGTTTTCCCTGTCCTGCTAAGTCTAGGCAGTATTGTGAGGGTAGACACAGGGTTTGAATTTACTCATCTATAGAGAGTTGTGGTGAA
>NW_010537843.1:0-9020 GCF_000687285.1 Phaethon lepturus | reverse complement strand
GAGCCGGGGGGCGGGCGGGCAGTGAACAACCTCTGCGGAGCTCATCTGCTGCGGGCGAGCCGAGCGCCCGGCTGCCCTGGAGTCTCCTGCCTTTTCCACGAGGGGAAATCACAGCCTGTTCCCAGGGCCAGTGCACTGCCGCGGCTGCCGTCCCACTGCAGCCGGCTGCTTTGGCGTGGTCTCTAGCACCGCCGCCAAGCCAGTCGGGACCAGGCCATCCGTCCCTGTAAAGCTTGTGCGTAGCTGGCGCGACCTGCCTGAGTATGCGTGCTCTTCCGGCATCCCTGGGGGCAGCCACAAGCGCATACAAGGAAAAAAGCTCGTCGTGTGGGTATAGTACATCGAATTAAGACCCTGTGAAAAAGGGAGGGCAGCCCCTGAGATGTGTTGTGATTTTGATCCTTATTTAGCCCCGTGTGTTTGTTTCTCCTCACCCTGTCTCTGATACGGATGTGCTCTGCATCTCCTTGGTGGAGAACAGGCTATCATACCAAAAGTCATTAAGTTATGGGGCCTGCAGCAAGGCTTAATGACAATTTAAATTAGGAACCTGAGTTGTGGCAGGGTAACACTAGAGCGAATGCTATAATTAGGAAGGCAGCGATTTCCCTGTGACCTTTTATTTTTAAAGTTTTAAGTGGCCCAGTGTCGTCTGCAAAGCTCGCTCCCTCTGTTAGAAGTTCCCTCTAATGTGGGTCACGCCTCTGCTGTTTGCAGGTGGCACAGTACAGAATCTGCATTTTATTTTTTCAAAGTTAAAGTGTCTTTGAAATATGATTTTGCATCTAATGCAGAATGTAATAAAAAGACTTTAAAGAGCTGCTGACGCCTTGTGGAAAGCTGAAAAACGTTCTGTTGAGAAACAATTCTGCCGGGCTGTCTTATCTGCTGTTCCCTTTGCTCATTTTTGATAGCAAGGGGCACTATAAATATACATAGTTATACATAAAAATGAGAAACCTTGGCAACCAAATAGAAGGTTAGTTGTTTTCTCGTGTGCATTCACTATGGGCAGGTGGGGAGGGGAGACAGAGTTCAGCAGTTGGCGTTTTGTCTTTACAGCTACTGCCCTGATGCTATGGTCGTTTGCTGAGTGTTGGACTGCAAGGGAGTCATGTACCAGTGGACTGTTTTTTCCTAGAGGTATTTGTTAACCCTCTAAAAATAGCGGCAGTGGTTTCTGGGGCACTCTGACAAGGTTGGCGGTGGAACAGAAACGAAGCGACACTTTGGAGCCAGAGGATTTTTACCTGCAATAGGGCGCCGGGGGCCGAGCCCCTCTCGGTGGCAGCAGGGCTGGCAGCCGCACGTCGCAGCTTCCCGGGAAAGGCATGAGAAATGTGGCGGTGCGAGGCTGTAGGATGGCTGGCCCTTGCGCTTGCCTGCCTTGAAGCCGAGCAGCGCGGCTCTCCCAGGCTGCATTGGCGCCCGCGGGATCGCGCCGGGCTGCTCTGACCCGGCGGTTCACCCGCAGGGTGCTGGCAGGGCGATGCCCGCAGGAGCCGGGCGTGCGGACCGCAGGGACCGCTTCCCTGTGCCGACATCTGAAACCCACAGAAATTCCTTTAACCCGAGCTGCAGGACTTAAGGTGTTGCCTTGTGGAACTGATAGAATTGCTATCACCTTCGATTAGACCCGACAAAGGGCAGGATCTCTGCCGCATGGAGTAACTTGCATTGTTTCCAAATGACTGGTCAAAATAACTTGCCTGGTCCCTTCCCTTCTGATAGGGAGAAAGAAGAATTTCTTTGCTCTCGCAAAGAAATAGTATTTCAGAAGCCAGCAGTCCGCTGAGCGGTGCTTAGCCTCTGGTACAGCGGGTGGAAAATCTCGCCCTCGGAGCCCCGGCAGCAGAGGGAAGCTGGGCTTGTCTGCCGCTGCCACGTTGCTGGGGACCTGCAGACTGAAACTTTCAGTGCTGCAGTTGCCCAGCGAAGTGCTCCTTGGTTGTTAAGTTTTCCAGTAATTTTCCCAGGCAAATTATGCACCTGCCATGGCCTCAGGAGAAAACAGTTTTTGCCATAGCCATCAACTGTTCAGAAAATGGAGAGTTATTTTGGCACCAAAATACGATACTCCCCTCCAAAACTGCATCTTGTTCATGCTGTCATAAAATAGGAAAACTTAAAACACAGAAGGTGGACTGAAACTACCATCAGGTGTTGCAAGATGTGCTTTCCTATTACGAGCACTTTTTGAAGTAAGAGCCCTTCTACAGAAATTCCTGTGTGCACTATTAGCAAGTCATGTGGAAAAGGAATGTTTGGACAAAGGACAACTTGGTTTACAGCTCGGGCCTGCAAGGGCTGAGCAGCTGTGTAACGGCGCAGTCTTGCTGCAGCCTGGGTAGTGCAGGCATGTGGAAAGTGCTCCTTTTCAGTAGGACAAAGCAAGTAGTTGCCTAGTAAATAAGGCAAGGCAATTTAAAATCAAGGGTTAATGAGAAAGCTGATATGAAACAGGTCTTCTGTATACTCAGGAGTGGTACTTCGAGGTGGTTCAAATCACAGATGTTTACTTGGAAATGCAGCTATACCACCCAAAACTGATAGGATTCCTTTTAGTAACTTGGAATAGATGTGGTTTCCAGATGTGTCTTATTTAATATTAAGAAATACCTTTTTTTTTTTTTTGCTTTGCTGCACTCATGTCTTGATATTCCTTGGAATTAAAAAATTACATACGGGTACGTTCTGCACAGAACAATCCAGCCATGCACTGTGTGAGTGGGCTCAGACATCTGTACGGTATCATCCCCCTGTCACCAACTGATGGTGGTATAATTAGAAAAGTCATTAATCCTTGCTCAGCAGTGCTAGAAACTATTTATAGCAAGGGAGACAAACAGTACCCTGCATATTGGGCTAGAGTGGGTATGGAAATTACTCTTGGTGCCGTATGTATGTGCTGTGGTGCCCAAATCAGAGAAAGTAATTTGCTTCTGTGAGGGAAATTCCCTTTCTGGCCATATGCAGACAGATGAAAACTGTCTGCTCTGACGAAGCTGTCAGCCTCTGGACTTGCCACAGGGGATCACTTTGGACATTCCCTGTAGGCTGTCACCATCATAGGCTTTGAGGTCCTGGTGGGAGCCCTGTCCTGCCTCTGGGACCCCCCAGCAGACACTGCAGAGCACAGAGCTGGAGCAGGTCTCCATCAAGGAACAATAACGAATCCACTCAGCTCTCCTTTTCCTCAGTGTCCCTGGGGAAAGGCATTGAAACCAATCAAAATGGCCCTTTTGATAAATTAGCAGTGACAAACAGTATCTGACAGCCTGTTCGTAATACTTAACGCCTTGGGACCGGGCTGTCCGTTTGCTGATATGTGTTCATCTCTTGCCCATGGAGCTGGAGAGCCCTGGTCCACTGGTTTAAATAGCATTAGACAGCAGCAAGCACCCTTAGCAACTGATACACAGAAGACAGTCTTGGTAAATGCTTGAGCTGTCCCAGCGAGGATAATGGAGCAAGTGTTCGTGGGGCTGCCTGTGAAGCAAGCTGAACGTGCTGTGCCACAGCAATGGAGGACCAGGCAAACCTTGTGTGGTGTTGGGAAAACGCTGATGATCTGGTGGCAGACGGGGCCTTTGCAGCAGTGCGGTGCATGTGGAGCTGATGTCAGGTTTTGGTAGAAGGCTCTGTGGGCAGAGCTCCGTCTTGCAATATGCTCCCTTCCTAAGCAGTTTGCCGCATCTCCCTGCTGAGCCAGCTCTGCCAGTCCGTTGTGGGGTGATCCTCCAGCAGTGCTGCAGCCTGCATAGGGTAATGAGGTACAGGGTAACTGGGATCCCTTTAAACAATTAGCACCCAAACTTCCGTCTCCTGCACAGTCCTGAGCACCCAGGTGCAACCAGGATGACCAGCACAGGCATGCTGTCCGCTGGGCTTTCTCGGGAGGAAGGCTCATGTGGGTGCCTGCCCAGCTGGTCTGCATCTCCCATTGCCGTGGGCTGTGCTGGCAGATCACTGGTAGCCACTGGCCTGATTTACCACAGCTGCCCCTTGTGCTGGCAGTGCTGCAGCAGTAGAAAACAGAGCAGGGAGGGAAGCAGGGAGTGTGCCTCTTGTGTCTGTGCTTGGGGTGGGTAGCTTGTGCCAGCTTCCATCTACTGTCTCCTCATGCCTGGTCTCAGCCATCAGGGAGCTTTCAGGATGCTTTGGCAGGTAAGGGTTTGTTACTCACCTCTCTTCCCACTCAGGGACTCCTGTGACAGCTGTATCTGTTCCACTCTGTGTGTTGCCACTCTCTAACTGTAGATTAATGCTAGTGGTGTGGGCAGAGAGATTGGTCCCCATGTCTCTAAGCTAAAGGAAAAACTGGGGTGTTAGCAATGCTTAGTGAGCCACAGGCCAAGCAAGGCTATTTACCAGTTTCTGAGATGCAGCTCAGCCTGGGCTAAGGTCCACATTTCCCCTGTGCAAGAGCCAATCTTTCTGCCGGGCTTTCTGCTTGAAGGGGTCCATCTCCGTGCTGCCTCCGAGTGCCTGGGCTTTGCCCTCTGTGCCAGACCTTGGCTACCTGCTCTATGGCTCCCTGCACAAGGGCAGCTTTTGTGCTAGACTGCTGTAAGAGGGGGTGGGAGAAGCTCCAAACTTTCTGAAGCAGCAAAAAGAGGGTGCAATGAAGGACTGCTGGATGTTAAGTAGTACATGAGGAGCCTGCAGAACTGGGGTAGAGGTAACCATTGCTGAGAAGTGGAGCGCTGCGAGAGCGGGTGTTGGCAAGGTGCTGTGTTGGGGTCAGTTGAGGTGGCAGTGTACAGAGAAATGCTCCCGTTGTCACGTTAAACACTTCACTGGGTTTTGCCTAGTGAGGCACAAATAGCGTGTTCTGTGTGCTGGCAGTCAGACATCAGGGTAACCACGGGGGAAATATGTTTCTGTCTGGGCTCGCTGCATCTTCCAGGCTTTGCTGTGAGGATTTCTCAGAAGAAAGCAGAAAATTATTTTAGCCTCTGAGATTAGTGGACCAAGCCTTCCTGTCCTCAGGGACAGGACTGAAATCCCTCGCCAAGAGTCCTGGTGGGCACCTGGCTGCTCTCTGCCTCGTCTGGGGCTCAGCTGCTGGGGTGTGCACCAGGGAGGTGAGGAGAGGACCTGCTGAAAATGTGGCAACCGCTGTTTTGTAATTGTGGGAAGTCCCCAGTGCTGGCTTTGGCTGACAAAAGCAGTGCTCAGGGTCTACTGCTGTGCCTATGGTTTGCCTGGCTGATAAAAGGTGACCTCGGAAATTGCATTTCCAAACATCTTCCTCTGTCTCTGAACGATGGCATTGTTCCCAGTGTTTCAGGCTGGGACTGCCTGGGGCTCTTTGTTTAAGCTCCCTGGGTGCTGCAATTCTTATGCACAGAGCTAAAGATGCTCTGCCAGGGTCTGAGATCCTGGAAGGCGGCTACAGTTCAGCCTTTTGTTATCCCGAGGATTAAAAACTGCAGTTGAGGATGAGCTAGCGAAATCAAAGTAACCTATCTAGGGACATCCCGCAGGCGTGTTTAACAGTGTGGTGGAGCCAGGGTCAGCCACTAGTTCAGGCTGTTTCAAACGGCACGAGCTGGCAGAAGGGTCCACAAACCTCGGTGAAGAAGCATGTAGGACTTTAAACGAGCTTAGCAAACTTTGTTTTGCAAAAAACCTGCTGCTGTCTGCTCTAATTTCACTGTTGAATGTCAGGAAAGGAGGAGTCTAAAGGGCGTCATGCCTCAGAAGAGAATCTGAGTTGTTACCATCTCAGAGGAACAGGGACTGGCCAGGTCCAAGGAGAGTTGCTTGCTGCTGCTCTGAGTGCATGGAGGGTGGGCTCCTTGCTGCGCCCAAGGCGGTGGGGCGAGACCACCAGCTGCAGCGGCACTGCTCTGCCAGGCAAAAGCTGGGGAGAATCTGCAGGCAGGGCAGAGCAGAAAGAGCCGTGTGTGGGGCAAGCGTAAAGCATCTGGGCAAGGCACAGCCCTTTCTCGTGGGAACTGCAGAGGCTTGTCCGGAGTGCCTGAGTGTGCTGGTCTGGGAGCCCGAGCCTCTTACTGCCATGCCAAATAGCATTTCTCCCAGGGCAGATCCTCTACTGCTGAAGAAGGTGGACAATAGGGGTAACATCTTGCCCTGCTTTACCTTTGCACACTGGCCTTGCTAAAAGAATGGCCTCGTACCGCATGCACGTGTCCAGGGGTTTGTGAACTCTGATATGAAGCTTTGCTCAAGCCTATGTCTCCTTTCTCCACATATGCTGAGCAGCTGCTGCTCCCCGAGCCAGTGCTGCTTTGTGCTCCGCATTAATCTGCGATCTCTGCTCTAATCAGAAATGGGAATTGGATCTGGGAGAGGAGTGTCAGCAGAGCTGGAGGCTGCTCCGGCGAGTGCAGCAGCTTTCCCCTGCCTGCAGCCTCCTGCGCCGGTGGCACACCAGGGAGGGGGAATGCCAGTGGCTTTGCTTGTCCCACGTCTTATTGGAAATGAGGTCCCAGTTCAGGCAGAGTTTGCTGCAAGGATGTCTCTCAAACAATGAGCAGGTGACTACGGTTTCCTCTCCTCCTCACTCGCCCATGCCTGCCAGCTCAGAAAATGGAATGTGGATAGCACAGTATAGCCCCGGCGAGGGAAGGGAAATAGCAAACTCCAAGAGGAGCACCAGATCTTGCTGCATTGCACAGTAGAGCATCATCTATCCTCTCTCCAGAATTCACTCTGAATCCGCAAGCTGATGTCTGCTTAGTGGTGGTTCAGGGCAAGACCTGGAACCATGCCCTTTGCTGTCCCCTGGACAGTGTGGCGTTCACCGTGTGTCAATTGTTTTACTGGAATGAGATAGAAAGATTTTTAAAGTGCAAAATGCAGCTACTTCCAGCAGTCCCCTCGTCTGTCTGACAAGGTGACCTACACCTAGCTAGTCCTGGCTATGATGTGCTTTGGCAGATTTTGCAATGTCCTTTGACATGCTCTGATGTGCAGGCACTGAGCTGTGAATGCACACAGGAGCTGGGTCTGCCTGTGCCTTGTGAAAAAACCAAGTACTAATTTTACTTTGCTTATTTCCTGTCCACCCAGTATTTTTGCTGTGCCCCTTGACCTGTGCAGTGACTGCTAATTAAGAAAATGGCTTTGAAGACAGTGGGTTTCTTTTTTTTTCTCTCCCTTGGGGAAAGGGGGCTAAACTGAGTTTTTACACCAAGGGCAGAGGAATAGTCCTGCAGGACCTGGTTCTCATTTATCCTCTGGCCACATCCTGCCACAACTTACTTGCACACTTGCCATAGTGCTAATGTGTGATTGTAGCACGAAGGAGAACCAAAGCAATGGTGTGTTCTCCTGGGCAGCGAAGCAACATGGAGCTGTGCTTACAGCTGTGACAAAAATCTTGTTTATTTCTGGAGATTTTTATAATTATTCACTGAGCTATGTAGTGCCTCAGGAACTGGATGTCACAGCAAAGCAGTAGATTAGTAGCAGACAGTCAACCCAGGGTTTCATTGGGCAAAATCTGGTTTCCATTTTTAGCAGGTCACAAGTCTGGCAGCAGCGCTGGGAGCAGAGCATCCCAGGTGCCCAGCCCGCCGGCTGTGTGTGCTCGCGTCGCGCAAAAGGTGCCCTGCCCGGCAGCGCTGGGCTTTGGGGTCCCTCCTGCGCAGGGACTGCCCCGTCCCCTGGCTGCGTGAGGGACATCTGCTCGATCGAGGGGGCTCGTCTCCTCGGGTGGGAAGGAGGGTGAGGGGTGCGGGCTGTGTTCAGACACCTCGAGGCCATCCTCTCCCTTCTCTGGGGCTTTTGCGTTTGTGTTGTCCACACCTTTAGCCTGCTTCAGCACTGTGAAGATTGCTGCAGGACTCCAGGTAATTACACCAGTCTGGAAGCATGAAATGCCATGTAAATGCCAAGTGTTCATTAAGTATGTTTTGGGCTGGACCAGCACGACCACGTTTGACGTGCCTAAGCAGTTGAGAACATTCAAGAGTAGAGTGACTGGGTCTTGTATCTTCAGTGCACTGATGTGGAGAGGAATCCACCTGGAAAGAGGTGTTCCCGTTCCCAGCGCAGAAGCAGATGAAAGGATGCAAGCTCAAAGCTTCTGGGTACCAGGGCAGGTGTGTTTGATCGTCCCTGCTGCTGTCCGTGCACAGCAGGGCCCCGATTCAGCGGGTGCGTCGGTCTGTTTGCTGCCCCGGGACTGGAGGCTCCCGGTGCTGCAGCTGCGTACTGCCGGGGGCTTTCCTTTAGCACCCCTGCGGGGGCTTGGCTCGCTGCGCACCCTCATGTTTATTCCAGTTAATTGCTGACCAGATAACAGTTCTGTATTTAATTGGTGCTTGAAAAATATGTTGCTGAACAGCCCTGTGGGGTGATGGTTACTGTAGCGGGTGCTTGCTATGGACAGCACTTAGCTCGGCCCTTGGGAGGAAGCAGGGCTGGTGGAAGAGGCAAATTAATCAGTGGGACTGCCCACCAGAGTCAAATTAGAGAGAAATGGGTTATTTTTTTTCTGGAAGGAGAAAATGTAGTGTTCTTATAAAAAATACAAGGAATTGGAAATATTTCATAGCCATAATGTGTGTGAGAAGAAGGGTAAACTTCCTCTGGGCGAGGAGGGTGGATGGGAAATTCAGTTATTCACTCGGCTGCAGGGCTGTCAGCGTCTGCCTGCAAACGAAGGAAGGCTTGTGCCCTTCGTGGGTTGGGATTTTCAGTGGGGGCTGTGCATGCTCCGGTCCCGGGCAGCCGTCTGGCAGCGTGGTCGTGAGGTGTGAGAGCAAAGAGCTCCCCCAGACAGTGCCCGCCGACGGAAATGGGCCGCTGTCCTGGTTTGGTTGGGATAGAATCATAAAATCGGTCTTCTGTTCAGGAAAGCTGCATTTCTGAGAAGACTGCAGTACCTGTCACTGTGAGAACAAAGTCGGTAAGACGCTTTGCTTTAGCTCACGGCCAGCCATGGTGTGCGGGTGTCTGTGGTGGTCAAGGCCTCCGGCGGTCTTGAGACAGCCGGGTGCTAAAGCCGGGAGGAGCGGCGGCCACGGCAGCTGACCCAGGCTGGC
>NW_010537842.1:0-601 GCF_000687285.1 Phaethon lepturus | reverse complement strand
CGAGGACGACCACGTCGTTTCAATTTAATCTCATTTAAAAAGACATAACTAATAAATTTGTATGGACGGGGCTGCCGGAGACGTAAAGCAGAGTCGATAGTGGTTCAATCCCATTGAACCCTATTGAAAACCATGACAACAAGGAACAAGCTCCGATTTATCCCAGAGAGTTAAAGCACATTGTGGGAAGGCGTCAATCACCTATTATTCCAGATCTGAACAAATGCAAAATCTTGACTGGAACAAATGCTTCCAACAGGTCCGGGACATAGGGCTACATTTCCCTTTTGTTCACGGCCTAGCAGTTGGCATGTATTTGTGCTCCCCTCGCTCCGACCACCCAGGACGGCTGGGAGGCTGTGCTTGGAGCGGGGAAGATAACTACTGTCACCAGGCACGCTTGATAGGTGGCTCCAGTAATCACGGCCTGGGAATCGTTTATATGGAGCCTGTCCAGTCCCGAAGAAATATGCGGGAAGCTGGCCAAAACACAGCCTTGCGCCCCGTTTATCTCGTCAGTATAAATCTCGCCTCTCCCCTCGTCGTTGGTACTCTGCTGACACTTTCCCCCTGAAGTGTGATAACAGCTTCCAGAAGCGAC
>NW_010537841.1:488-729 GCF_000687285.1 Phaethon lepturus | reverse complement strand
TCGGCGTTGGCCGTAAGCCAAGGCAGCAATGGTTCTCTTCCCTGCCGGAACACCGACCCCTCCGGGCCTTCCCGCCGCCTCATAGCTCACAGCCCCGTTTGCACGCGAAGGTAACGCCGAGCAGGGGCGCGGAGGCCAACCGTCGCCAGAAGGGCGGAAGGCGACCGGTATCTGCGTGAACGCGAGGAAGAAGAGAGGCGCCGTGTGCACTTATCGCCAAAGGCCGGGCAAGGGTGGTGGG
>NW_010537841.1:0-294 GCF_000687285.1 Phaethon lepturus | reverse complement strand
TTACGTCTGCAAATGTCAGCAATCGTCATGAAAGGACTTTTTTTATGATTTAGTGCATAAAACAGAATTCGCAAGCTGCCAAGGCCTGCTCCAGAGGCGGGTTCCTCGTTTTGCTCTGACTTCGCAGGAGCCTCTGATGATGTGCACGACCCCAACGTTTCCTTCGTTCTGCTCGGTTTAATGCAGAAAGGCGTTCTTTTCCTTCAAGCGGCTTAGAATAAAATAGAAATTTTTGTTATTATTACTTCGCACAGCCCATAAATCTTTCCCTGGTAACGTCCGCAAGTGCGGAGG
>NW_010537840.1:0-2163 GCF_000687285.1 Phaethon lepturus | reverse complement strand
TGCCTGCCGAGCATTCCCTGGAGCTGCTCTCACCACGAGCTGTCCCTCCAGCCAGGAGAGGGGAGAGGCTTGCAGCAGGACATGGGGACCCCAGGAAGGAGACGTGTCCCTCTCCCACCCTATATCCCATCCCGGGCTGTACAGGTGGTGAGCAAAGGGGGACTTGAAGGGGAACGTGGGGTGCAAGGATGCCTCCTGCTGCACACCCCACAGAAAAGCAAAGGCTAGCCAAGGCAAAGGCAAAGCTCGTATTGCAATGAGTGCTGCTCATTAAGCAAATGAGGAAGGATCTGTAGCTAATCAGGGCCCGAGAGGCAGCACCTCTGCTTGCTCAATAAATAGCAGCGAAGGCATGAAGCAGCTTTTGCTTCTTCACAGGGTGCTGTCTGGGGGGTTTCTGCCCACCTCTTCGGGGGGGGGGTAGACCCCTGGCTGTAACACAGCTGGAGTGGGGGTAAAGGGTGCTCAGGGGGATGTCTGGAAGCAAGTGATGAGGAGGGGCGCTGGGACAGGAGCTGGTCATGCTGGGGTGATGCTCAGGAGGGGGGCAGTGGGACTTGGCTGTGGTGGGAGATGGTGCCTTTGGGTTTGGGGACCACAAGGTACTTCAGGAGGGGAAGATGTCTGCAACTGGGAAGGAGGCATCCCCTTCAGCAGCCTGGGAAAGGGAGATGATGGGTGTCATGCCAGGGTGCTCCCCTGCCCCAGAGCCCTGGGACTGTGTTAATGCCTGGCCTGTACATAAGACTGGTCCCTGTATAGGAAGGGTGGTAACATCAGATGGTGATGTATCCACCAGCCTCCCCAGCTCTCTCCCAGGAGGAAAACTCATCACCTTTCCCCAGGCAGCCCCCAGAGCGGTGGCACTATGCCCAGTGCTGTTTGGGTCCAAAGCCCTGGCCAAGCAGGGCTTTAGGCACTCAGCAAAACCCCATCATCCCCAGTGGGGCAGAGGGGACACAACTGGGGCAGCCCCAGGCAGCGAAGAGCGAGGGGAGGGCAGCATCCAGCTGCTTGCAGCTGACTCTGGCTCCGTCCCGGCAGCTGCGGCAACAGCACGGTGCCAATGGGAGTGAGGCACGGGAGAGAAAAAAGCCCTTTTAGTCCCTGAAGGCCAGCAGCTGGGCTGGATCTGGGCTGGGGAGCAGAGTGGTGGGGGCTATGTGCTGCCTGGAGAAATCCCCCGGGATGCCACTGCCCTGCACAGTCAGGCCACATGCTGCAGGGAAAGCAGGGGGGAGTTTGCTGACATTATGGGTGAGAAGGGCCATACACCTCCTGTGTTGCTCTGCTGGCCTCTGTGTCTCAGTTTCCCCAGTTTTCCCAGGCCTTCCCCAGCTCCTGGGGTGCCACCTTGGACCTGAGCTGTTCTAGTGCTGTCCTGGATTCGGCCGGAGTGCATTTCCCAGAGCTTGTGTTTTAGGTACCACCTATTTTTAGGATGCCCAACCTGAGGCAAAGACAAGGAGCAACTGCCAGTTCTGAGAAGTCAGCGTGAGAAACAAGGATTTAAAAAAAAAAAAAAAATCTAAAACATCCAAGCCTTTGCATCTCTGGGAACATCACATCAACCTTGCTGTCATCACAAATGATCAAATATTTGGACAGCTTGTCCATGCTGAGACTCATAGACGTGAACCACCTCAGGGCAGAGGCACTCCCAGTGTGGGTGTCACCCAGCTGGAAGTGAGCTGAGAACTGATGCTCTTGTTGCATGCAATGGCACTTCTGTTGCCACAGGCTGGCGATGTGTGTGTGTCTGCGGATGGTGAGCTTGGCCCTTTCCATACGAGCCCTGCCAGCTCCCTTCAAGTTCTGCCCCATTATATTTTAACTGCTGCCTTGGTAATTTTTAAGGAGCCTCTCGGGAGGAGAGTGAAAAACCGGACCATCCCTGGGCTAGGGTTCTCCATGGCCGCTCCTGCCTGTCCTGTGCGTATTTTCTAGCCCGGCTAAGGGATGGGGTCTGCTGTGGCGGGGCTGGGGCAGGGAGAACTGACTGGCATGGGGGGTGTCCGTGGGGTGCTGGTCCTCCTCCCCTGTCCTAAAGGTGGATGGAGACACCCCTTCCCCCCATCTGTGGCTCATCCAACCCACTTTGGGAGCAGAAATGCTGCATTTGGGGATGAAATCATCCATTTACTCCTACAGTTCTCCCCCTCC
>NW_010537839.1:30037-30460 GCF_000687285.1 Phaethon lepturus | reverse complement strand
CGTGCGGGCGCCGCACGTCCCCGGCCGTGTGCTCGGGCAGCTGGAGGCTTGCAGCCGAAGAATATCGCTTGGTTACACGCCCCCCCCCGCCGGGCTAACAAGAGCTGACCCTCCCTGCGCCTTCGTTTCTCAAGAAGCATTTTACAGCTGACCGGTGCTGGCGCTGACAGGGGAGGGCTCCCCCCTCTCAGCCTCCCCACAGAAACCCTCAAATCCCTCCAGAGCTACAGGTTCCTTTTACGTTATTTTTTTTTCTCCCCAGAATTTTAGTCTAAGGGGAATACTGTACTCTGCTCTCGTATTAGCCGTGGAAAAGAAGTAGCGAAGAGGCTTTCTGTGCTCCCTTGCTACCTGCACCAGCAGGAGAAGAGGTAAAACCCAAGGGAAAAGAGGGAACTAAATCGTTAAGTCAGAGCACAGAGG
>NW_010537839.1:24248-29943 GCF_000687285.1 Phaethon lepturus | reverse complement strand
TGTACAGGCTGCGACTTTCTAAACAGCCTGATCCCTTCAGTCAGAAACCAATTAATCATCAAATATAACATTTCATGTGTGTAAGTAAAAAGGAAGGAAAATGGCTGCAATAAGCTTCTGATAATAGCCAAGATTCACAACTAAATGGGTGATCTACAACTACCTGAAAGGGGGTTGTGGCGACGAAGGTGTTGGTCTCTTCTGCCAAGTAACTAGTGATGGGACGAGAGGAAATGGCCTCAAGTTGCACCAGGGGAGGTTTAGATTGGATATTAGGAAAAATTTCTTCACTGAGAGAGTGGTCAGGCATTGGAACAGGCTGCCCAGGGAGGTGGTGGAGTCGCCATCCCTGGAAGCGCTCAAAAAACGTGTGGATGTGGCGCGTCAGGACAGGGTTTAAGGGGCTCGGTGACGCTGGATTAATGGTTGGACTTGATGATCTTGAAGGTCCTTTCCAACCTAGTGATTCTGTGCTATTTCAACAGAAAATGTAAATTAACATAAAATAAATATGATGGTTGTGAATGACAAGCTCTGATTTGTATTCCTGATCTTTCCAGCCCTAAAGAATCCTAAGAACATTGTGATGAAAAATGTTCAAAAGTAAATAGGAAAGGGTGTAAGAGGGTAATTACACTGCATCCCATGCCCCTGCTCAGGGGCACCAGGATCCCACGCTTGTTCACATCCCAGAACATCAGATCCTAGAAGAATTAAGTTTCCAGGCCAGACCTACGGCTGAGGAAAGCTTATCTAAACCGCAGGCTGGCAGCTGCGGTGCTCAGGTACGGGGACACAGACGGTGGGACAGGACTGCCCTGCACACCACTGGGAGCACCCCGCTCTCCCTCTGCGACCCTCACAGCAAGGTCACACTTACAGAGCGCGAGTCACAAAACCACCCGTTTTAATCCTCGAGCAAAGCAAAGCCTTACCATGCTGGTGTTCGGTGGAATGGCCACCTTCTTCAGGTGGATGATGGGGGCCAGGCAGGTGCATGGCTGTGCTTGCACAAGGGACCTGCATTCCTCCAACTGAGGTCAGGGAGAGGACTACTGGTGCCAGGCTGAGCTTAAATGGGCTCTGGGACCATGGGTGTGGGGTGGAGAGCCCAGGTGAGGCTGGTCAGGGTCGTTAAGACCTATCAGCACCTGGGCAGGTTCATGTTCTGCACAAGGTTCTGAAACTCTGCCCATGCTGAGGATGTAGGAAATCATCTTCCATCCTCAGCAGGAAGAAATCTCTGCCTGACAATTTAGGACCTGTCTAGTTGAGCTTTAAATGTCCCCAAGCTTGGTGCATGGATAGGAAGTAGAAGATTATAAAAGTCCATTTCAGGTCTTAAACACTAAATCTTTGTTGTCTTTTCTACCCTTTTTTCCCCAGTGTGTTTAGATCTGACAGTCTGGATGTTGCACTAGTACTTCAGAATGGGCACCGAGAAAATGGGCGACCTCAGCAACCCCTTTGCCAGGGCAAGGAGTAACTAGTTAATTTTGAAGTTATTTTTTCCTTTTTCCTCTTAGCAGCAAGAGGAAAAAAAATTTAAAGGAATACTTCAGCTTTCAGGTGACTAGGGCGGACTTTTGATGATCAAATCCTGTGATCATCCATACCCAGGCTTCTCTTGCTGCTTGCATTTATCGAGGGAAGAGATCGACTTCAGTAGTCAGTGGAATCAGTGCATATAAGAACAAAATCGGGTCCATCTAACACATAGCAGGTAGGAAGGACCGTAACAGAGCCACAGTTTGACAGTGGTTCCTAAGGCATGGGATTTGAGAGATGTAGGAAAAGTCAAGATGGTCAAAGGGGAGGAGATCATGCAACACTCCAGGTATTTTCATGCTGGGCTTGCTCCATCCTTTCACCCCCCTTAAAATGAGTACAACATTTTCACTGCAGGCTTTCATAAACTGCAGCAGTAACTGGAGCAGAAAGGTAGTAACCCGTACGAGGGCCAGCGCGTAGCTGCATTGCCCGCAGGAGGGCTGAAGAAGAAATCAGCCTGCTGTGTGTTTCTTGATGCTGCAGGCTACCACAGAAGATGCACCATGCCAGGGCATGTGGCTTTGTAAGTGAGAGATGAGTCCATTTATTTCAGGAGTGAATTTGGCCTGGGGCTGCTGCTATTCAGAATAAAGTTGGACTCAGTGACCTGTGGAAAGCACTTGTTTAGCACCTGGTTCAGTTAAGAGCCCAATTTGCAAACAGTAAAATCTGGATGCTCTACCAACCAGAACACGTCCAAACGCTGTCAGTTTGCTGTTGAGGTTAGGATTTCCCTGTCTCTTAATGAAATTAACTTTTGTTCTCAGGGCTTCGCATCCATTTCACAATGCATTTTGCTGTCTTCTAGATGTACGTCCTTTCCCTAGTCCTTCCCTCAAAAGGGTGAATGTGTTCCCCAAAATCTCTGAAACTCTTTTCATGGTCGCTTATTAAACCAAAGGCACAAGGAAGATGCTCAGAGGTGAGGAGGTGACAGCGGAGCAAGGAAAGGCTGGGTGTGGAAGCACCCAGCAGAGAAGAAAAGCTGGAAGGTAGAAGATGTGGAAGACTGCCTTGTGCTAGCAGGTCATGGAGATCACAGTGCATAGCATGCAGCCAGCACCCCTTGTCCTCCGCGTCGCCACAAATAACCCTGAACCACCTACACGCACGTCTTGGTGCTTGGGAGCACGTGGGGCTGTCAGTTCACCATCCTCCACCGCGCTGTCTTGAGCCGAGGTTTGCCGCATTAGCTGGGCCATAGTGTAGCATTAATTGCTACCCAGAAATGTGTGATGGAGATTTTGGAAGCTCACTTACCTTTATTGATCTGCCCATCTCTGTTGACCATGAAATTGTGGGTTGGGGGTGCGTGGCAGGACTGTCTGGGGTAGCTTCGCCTTCCAACAGCTCAGAAACCCTCGCAGGAACCAGTCTGCGGCACTGCTGTGGGCGGCTGCTGCCTTTCTCTGCCCAGGGGTAAGCTTCTTGCAGTTGACAATGAACTCTACCGGCTTAAACATGAGACAGGAAGGTAAGAAGCTGGGTTCTCACCTAAAGGCAGCATCACAAAAGCCTTCATCGTCAGCAGGCTCCTGGGAGGGAGGGCAGCAGATCGGCAATTGTTCACCCAACTGGAGTGCGGAGAGATTGTTCCTTTGCAATGGGTATATACTTTTGCAAAAGAAATTCTTATAAGAAGAGTAATTATAGAAAAACATGTCTCCTAACCAAAAGGAAATGAAGGAAAAGGATAAGAGGGATGACACCACCTGGGGTGCATCAATCAGAGCAGACCAGTGGAAGATAACAGGCTAGATAAACTCTTCACAGGAGCCACCAGCTATTTCTCTAAATTGCATTTCTTGGCACTGTTGAGCAACACTCCCCCTTCTTTTGAAGGGCAGATGAAAGCAGGACACCTGTGATGTCTCTTCCCCTCATCCCTTCTCACACCTCCCCACCCACCTGGGAACGAGTCTCTGGGCTTTGGGACCCTGTTCACCAACCCACCTCACGCAAACCAGGCTCTTCCTTCGGGACCAAATTTACTGCTTTGGTAGTATTTTGGCCTCTGCTTCGGCAACGATGGGCTAATCTGAGCTCCAAACACAACTGTTTGCCTTTTTAACACCGTTCCAGCGTAGCACTGGATTGATACTGCTTTGGGGGAAGGAGGATGTGGGGAGCACACTCTCCACATTGTCCTCTTTGTCGGGTGGCAGAGCTGTGCTCCATCCATCCATCCATCCATCCATCCATCCATCCATCCATCCATCCATCCATCCCTTAGACCAAGAATGTTTCACCAACTGATTTAATTACACGAAGCTTATGCAGGAGTTACAGAAGGATTATCTGGGTTTTATCATGGTTATTATAGAAAATGATTATATTGTTACTATTACAGAGTTACAAATAGTAAAGAGGAATCACAGGAAACTTGGCAAGAGCTCATTAGCAGTGTGGTGCAGTCTGCAGGAGCTAATTAAAAATGCCCATACCTCATAATAACCATTTATCTCATCACAGCCTCCATTCCCTACGTTGGATAGAGTGAGAAGGAATGATCTCTTCTCAGTAGTGTGTGTCTACACAGCAACACTACCAAGTATAACATAATACATATGTGAAGAACATTCAGGATATGAAGCCACCAGCTCTGCCCTTGCCTGCCTGAGCTGCGGGCTGGCTGTCCTTGCCTTGCACACAAGGCCACATTAGATGCTCGGGGATTTCCTAGAGTCACTTTAAGAAATATCTCAGCCAACTGTGGCAGGCTGAACGTGACAAGATGGAGACTGTAACCCTGGAGGAGAAGCTGGTTGGGAGATACGAAAACAGTACTAAAACGGCATAGTAGCACAAGCACTTACATTCACTGTGCTCAAAGTCTTACAGGAGTCCCTGGTACCTCTGGTGTCTCTGTTCCCAGCAATATGCTGGTTGGAATCGCCTACGAGGAGGGCAGGTTTTTCTCAGACAACATCTGTATCTCTTCTGTAGGATTGCTCCTTCTGCATGCTTTCAGAACAAGCAAACAAAAAAAAAAATGACACACCTGCCAGTCAATCTGTGTTATCTGGAAAGACGAAATCAAGGTGAAATTTAGTTTGTCAACAGGGGTGTGAGTGCTGACAGGAGATGAATCAGAACAGGCAAACAAAAAAGCAAAAGCTGTAGTATTGCCCAACAAGTCATTTCTCACACTCACGAGGTCTGGATGCAGATGGATATTCTTGAGATGACATTTGATGAACTTGTTTTCTTTCGGAGTTTGAATTGAATGGGCCTGTAGGAAAAGCAGAGAAATAAATCCCAAAAGCCATGGTGGTTGTGATACCATTTTCTGTTCTGCTCCACAGTACTGGCCAGCCCGGAGGAGACCACAGCCGAGAGGCAGAGCTGGCCTGCCTCACTCTCTAGGAAAAGGAGGCTACTTGCATTTCTTAATCCATCCCAAAATATCAGTCTCTTGGGAACAAATTCCTTGTCATATTTAATCTTTGCACATATTTTCAGTAAAGCAGATGGAGTGGATGTTGTATAACGAAATCCTTAAGCCTGCTCCAGCTGAAGTTGGATGTAAAATCAACCTCAGCAACGCTGAGATTCTGCTTCTTGTGGCGGTAAGGACCAAGTCTGAAGTCTGTTGGCCCCCGGTGCAAGCCGGCTGATCCTCAGTCCTCCAGGACACCGCTCCTCTGCGCGAGAGTTTGCGATTCCTGGGCCAGCTAAAGGCTCTCGTCCTTCCCAGCCATTGCTTTGACACCAGTTGACCATGGTTCTACTGTGTGTCTTTGACTAGGTAGACTTCATGTCCATAACTTCAGGCAGAAGCAGAACTATTTTGCCCCAAACCACCTTCTTCTTTAGCGTTCCATCCTAGGGAGAACCTCTGTTAGTTCTATTATTATTATTATTATCGTCATGATCCATGCGTGTGAACACAGACGATAGGATGAGTAGTGCCTGCTCTTAAACAGCATATACAGCCCGGACTTTTTGGCAACTGGCAACACTTTTTATAAAAACCAGTCAGTTAAAGCTCACCACTATGCCCGTTGGGTAGGCCTGTCTGATGCTCAGTAAAGACGACTATCTACTGAAAATCCCAGCACTCCCCCCAGAAATGTCACCCTCCTCCTTTTGAAAACAGTGCTAGAAAAATCCAGATTTTGCTCCGACAACTTCTGCACTCTTT
>NW_010537839.1:19941-24207 GCF_000687285.1 Phaethon lepturus | reverse complement strand
AAACTGCGCTGTATCAGCCAGTCTGCCAGACATCCTCTGCTTTCACAGGCAGCTTCAACCACACACAGCAGCCCAGCCGCTGCCCCAGATGGGGAAATCTCCTTTTGCAACAGCCGCAGCCAATAAAGGTCTTGCCGGATGAAGCAACCCATGACTCACTTCCATGGCTTTTCTAGCAGATGGTGGAGACAGAGGAGGGACATTGAACTTAGCTGAGATTTCCCAACAGAGAAAAGGGTTGAAGAGCTGTTACATTACTTGGGTGGCCAAACATGAGTAATTTCTAAACATAGAGCATGCTTTTCTCCCCCTGAAATCAGATCATCTACTAAACCAAATCAAAACAAATATTCCTGGTGAAATCAAGCTGGGTCAGCTCTCCCGAAATGAGGACAGTTATGAGGAGCATGAACTTACCTCCCCTTTGAGTTTATCTGTCCTGGTACCTGGGACCAGAGTGAGGAAAGAGGCAGGGGAGAGCATATATCCCATCAGATCCTGTCCTCTGAGAAGGGCCCTAAGAACTGAACAGGGATGTAACGCTGCAAAATCTCACCAGGAAAAAAAAAACCCACCCCACAACCTGATGAAAAAAGCTAGATTTTCTTGTGGTATATTACTAAAATTATTATATTACTAAGACAGTAATGAAATTAACTATATAAATTGTTTTATGATTAACAGAGATAAACACAGTGGTATGAACTGTACTACAGGCTGAGAAAGGCACCAGCGTAATCTGCAGGATTTTACGTGTACCCAGTGCACGTAGCATGAGGTGTCTTGACATACACATACGGTGGAAACCAGCTGAAGGGAAGAAAGAGCACCGAGAGGCGAGAAATTAGGAGACAGAAAAGAGGGAGGGGGCTTAATCAGCATTAGTGCTGCTTTCAGTCAGTGGGTTCACTCTAGCAGTTAAATGGCTTTGACTCCTACCAAGCTCCCCGTTATCAATACACGCCGTTGCTTTCATTCCTCGCTCCCCTGGGCAGACGGCAGCAATGTCCTTGTGCTGCAGCCTTGCCTACAGCGTGAAGGGGTTCATTGGCTCTCGCTCCCCATCTCTTGCAACGTAACTCATAAATGTGATTGTTTGCTTGTTTTTATTACAATAACTGTAGCTCTTCCGGAGAAAATACACCTCGCACCAACACACTGCAGTTTTCCAAAGCGAAGTTTGGAAGTGTGCTGGTCATTCAGCAAATGTAGTGGTCACAGGTTTTAAACCTTATGGTGAGGGCAATAAGATATTAGTGTCCACAGCACAAAAACAAAATACAAACCCTCACAACGCAGAGCCTGCAGCTCCAAAATATGGATGTAGCTTGACAAACGTATATATACATATATATGTAAACCTTTGTATATGTCATGTTACATTTGTATGGTACTTGCATGCATATGAATATGTACACATGCATACACAGTTAAGTGGCCACAAATGATATCTGAGAAAAAGAAGTCTCTGTTTTTCATTACCTCTTGTAATTCCACCTGGGCTCGTTACTTCTTTCACCGAAGTAATGAATAAAGTAATAATTCTCCCTAAAATCTGTGCTGCATATTTCACTGCTTGAGCACCAGCCTGGAACATCAATGGAGTGCTGGGACAGGCATTGGGAGTGGTTAGATCCAGGTATAAGAGCTGAACTTTCCTCTCTATCCCAAATTAAGAAGAAACACGGCAGTTTCAGATTTACATTTATTTTCATGCTGTAAGCCAGACCAAGCTGGAGCTGGAGTGAAGCTGCAACCATCTGGAGGTCTTCACGAAGCCCGTGCTCAGCATGAGTTGGAAACTTGGCTTTGTGTCCTTGAATAAGCCAAAAATAGTTTGTCCATGGGGACTAACTGACCTCGGTGCTTCCTTCCTAACTCTGTGTATTTTATCTGATGGGCTTCAAGGGATTTCCTCCGATTACTGCAGATGCCTCTGGAGATACATTCAAAAGGATCCTGAATGCCTGTAAAACCTCTCCCTGTGAAGTCAGCCCCTGGAGAAACCTCATGGAGAAGATGTAAATCTTGGGAGGTTTTATAGCAGCTCCTCCAACATCTGTAATTCCTGTATCAGCAAACACTTTACACGTTGCTCTGGGAGTGGGATGCAGAGAAGGGAGAGTTATTTTGGAATGCAGCTACTTAAGATGTACAGCTCTAGATTACAGCCAAAAAAATGTAATCCCAAATAGCTTTCCTAATTCAGATTGTATTAAAACATGTGTGTATACATATATAAAGTAAGCATTTCACTCACATGGTCGTTTTCCACTGACTGGCTATGGGTAAACTCTCAATCACCTCCAGACCTTGTTGTGCTACCACGAACGCTGGAGTAGTTCAGTAGTTAAATATCTGTCTCTCTTCTGGTGTTTTCCCTTCCGAAAAGGAGGAAAATGATTGCCCCATTCCGGATGCCTGGAGGCACTTGGGTTGAGGACAGAGCCGCAGAAGAAGTTTTACTGGGTGGTAACAGAGGCAGCAGAACACGGATGAAAAACGAGGGAGCAGGAAGAGGGTTTAGGTGCATGTTGGTATTTTGATAACATGCCTAATTTTGGCCAGAATAAAAACTCAGACTACTTTAGTCGTGGCGAGGTGATGGGTTTCTATCCTACAAAACCCGAAGGTGGGTTGTATAAAGCGTGTCATAGCAATGAGAGGAACCAATACAGAGATGCCTCTGTGTGTGCGTGCTTTATATTAAAACTTAGTTGATGACTTCTCGTCATTTGAAAGAAATGTTCAGCCTCAGTGCTTGAAATTATCCAGCTGCAGCATTTTCTACTCAATCCAATCTCCAGTTAATTTGATCCTTCATTTATCTTGAACAAAGCCTCCTAATAAAAACATTTGTATTACAAATGATACACTTGATCAATGGGATTGCTTTAGGCAAGTATTTGATAATTTGAGCACTAGCTATAAAAAGTTCTCATTTAATCAATGTAGCTGGCCAAAATTTGGAGCGAGAGAAAGCCCCAAACCTGTACGTCACTAAACAAAACAGACTATAATTAAGTATCAGATTATTTAGTTGTTCTTACCAAGATTATTGTTAGAACTGGCTAGCATAATCTGTGTGATATTAGCCCTAATTTTTTTCAGTAACACGATTAATTATTTAGTTCACTCAGAATGACATAAATGGAATGAATCAAAATAAGAAGGTCTCTGGGCAGAGAACTATTAATTTTCTTTCAATCCTGTAATTCCTCTGGTTAAATCAATGAGATAAATATGCAGATGGGAAAAGCCAATGAACACACACACACGAACAGTATCCAGGTCCCTTGCAGGTCGGTAGATAATATTAGACCCTTTGCAGGGGCTGGGAAGCCGCTCTCGAGAGCATTCAGGTCTGCCGCATTTCTGCGATGGCTTTTCAAACGTAAGAGTTCTTCAAGGTCATGGGCTGCTCGGCGATGGGTGTTCTCCCCCACAGGCTTGGGTCTGGACTGGGAAACATTAGCCCTTGGCAGCCAAAGTGGATTTCTGCTTTATTGCGTCTGTTGCTCTCCCTGGATGATTTGAGAAGCAATCACGGTGCTTGGTATTTTATCCCACGTTTATTTTCGTTAATGGTGGTATTAATCAACATTTTCTTCTGGTCTCCACAGACCACTCAGGGATGCTGTCGGAAAACAAAGACAAATTCCAGATCAGGGTTCCTGTTGTTCGCTATTATTATACGTGAAAAGTGAAACCATTCCTCTCTTTGCTCAGATTTGTGCATGGACACACCGAAAAACTTCTAGTAGCTCCAGAGTCCCTCCTGCACCCGGGTTGAAGATCTTTATTTTGACATGGCTACCGGTAGATGTATTATGAAAAAAATACCGAAGGTCTAAAAAACGTTCACAGTGTACACCAGGGTATTTTATTTTGTTTTTCCAACCCTTTTAAATCAGCATTTTTAGGACTACATTTAAAACGGAAGACCAGGAAGCAGCGCGGTGAAGACTCTCTCCTGTCACATCGTGCGCCGAGTTGTGCAACACAACAGCCTCAAACCTCTTTCAATCCGTCACTTATTTCCCTCTAGAAACTTTTTTTCGCTGTATTGTCTTTGACTGTTATTTATTTATTTGGTTAGTTGACTTCAAGGGACATTCCTCCTGGCTGGATAAAGACATTTTACAAACAAATGCATGGAAACATTTTTGATAACGCTGCAGAAACAGCCAGCGCGCCGGGTCCCTGTGGGCAGGTAATGCTCCGTGTCATTCAGCAGCCACCGCTCTGCTTGATTAAGGAGCAGCA
>NW_010537839.1:0-19910 GCF_000687285.1 Phaethon lepturus | reverse complement strand
GGGGCCTTTTTCCCCCGCGGCCTCGGCTGCTACAACAACAAGCCCCGAGCAGCGGCGAGGACCAAAGCGGGAGGAATTAAAGGGCTGCTCGAGGTTCCACGGGGCTCGAAGGACTCCCCTGGGGCGGATAAAAAAGAATTAGAAAGGGCTTTTATTGACGAGGATATGTTGCTTGTGCTTTGATAGGCACACAAAGGAACGTAATTGTAAGGATGGGGAGGAAGGTTCTCCATGGCTGCAACGATCATTTGTGCCCTGTTGAGAGTTGAAATAACGCCTCAGCTAAGATCTTGGGTAGACACTGTACCTCTTGTAGTGTTCTACAAGCCCCCCACAAAAGACCCAAGGCCCAAATAAGGGTTACTAAATAGGCAGAAAGGATTTATAAAGCAGCAATAGATAACAAATAATTTCCCCCCCCGTTTCAAAGAGCTCCACGTCGCCCGCAGCACCCCGAGAGGGGAGCAAAGACGAGCATCACCATCAGCAAAACGCGTTCTGCAAAAAAACCACCTTTGGGCGAGTCTGCAGCTGCCGAAGGAGAGGCAAGCGTGGCGCAGGCACCCGTTCAGCGTCTGGAGAGGAGAGCATCTGCTTCGAGACACCCCGATGTTTACTTTGACTGAGAAATCGTCACTCTAGCTGTAATTCTTCACGAGCGAGACATATCAAGTGAATGGAATCCACACAAATGAGGTCGTTAGCATAACCGAATACGCTCTTCATTCCTTCAAGAATGAAAAATCTGAGTAATTCCCTGGCAAGGCCCAATTACAGCCTGCCAGCACTAGCACATGGGTTATATCTATTATGAAATAATAAGATAACATTAATAAGATTCTCAGAAAGAACATTAGACAGGCAATCTCCCAACCGCGTACAACTGGTCTAACTATTCAGGCTGTCTCCTGCCTGTGGAGCTCAACACTCGCCAGGTCTTTCTCGTCATCTTCAGTGGGAAAAGTTCAGGTCTACCGGCTTTTAAGCAACAGGCTCCAAGCGGGAAATGGGCTGAGAGCTCTGGGAGTGCTGAGAAACGCCAGGTAGCTGCTCTTTTTTAAGGAGTTTGAGTATCAGACATAGACGTGGGAGCTACGGCAAACAATCGTACCGCTCATGAGATGTTACTGTAGCCACAGAGCCACGCCGGCAGCTGGAGATGGAGTTGTTAAGCCGAGCGCACAAGCACGGCTCAGACACGTGCCGGGGGTGCTTCCAGCCTCTCGCTCCGACAGCAGCTGAATACGTCCTCTTTCAGCCCGTTTCCTTCTGTCCCGAGGCTCACGACCCTGCATGCACAGACAGCATCAAGACCTGTTTCGTGGGGGTATCAGCACAGGCAAGGAACTGGGGCCCGTGGTCTTTCAAATGAACATCGCTCCCCTTCCTGAAATAGCCACGGAGGTAAGCTTAGGGGAAAAAAATAGACAAAAAGTCATAGGTGTCGTTGAGCATAACATCACAGGTTGCTCAGAAGCCTGGTAGGACAGGAGGCAGCTGTGATCCCCATCGCTGTAATTTAGCAAGATGCATCTCAGACACTGGCAAGGAGCATTCTGCTCTGCGGGACCAAGGACACGTCGGTACCAGCAGTCAGACGCCGCGAGTTTGGCAGGTGGCTGAATTGGCTCCGCAGCCTCCCCGGCCCTCGTCGGGGAAGGGAAGATGCCGAGTCTCAGCACAGAGGGTTGTAATGAGGATTAACAAGGCGTGTGAAGATGCGCTGTAATTGTCCGGCTGGCTGTTTCCTTTGCACCTTATGTTATCATTTATGCTCCTGCAAAGTGGCTGGAAAATGCTCCAGGTCTGATTCAACACAATTCCGCAGACTCTTCGTACAGGTGTAAATTGCTCGGTGACGTTCAGGGCAATGTCTAAATGCAGACTAATCTGATCATCTCTGTTGTCTTTTTTTTCCTTCTGTAAACTCCTCTGGAGCCAATGGAACATTTTAATGCCCAATGCTACAAACTACTGGGTATTTCATGCATGAACTTACTCCCCAGAAACAGAGTTTGCAGTGCTGGCCCCAAGGAGGGCAGGAACTGCACCGAAATGCCCTGGCTGGGCCACCAGCACTGTGGTCCTGTGTGTTGGCCGCTGCCCCCAGCCATAAGACCAAGCAGAGAAACATTCACATCATGAACCTCAGGGGCTGGTGCACAGTGACGGTGAGCCTGAGGCCAGGAGAAGCCATGAAAAACGAGGTGATGACATCATTTTTGAAGGAACAGTCAAAAAACAATGCCTGACCTTGCCTAGATGTAGGAAAAAACAACTGCAGACTTACGGCAGCTGTAAATTGAGCCTCAGCTAAAACGCACGAGCTGATATTACAGGGAATAACCCTTCAGAGGTGGACGGCTTTGATAGACTCACTCCTACAGGTAGCTCAATCCCTGGCAGCTGTGAGGCTTCCATAATGAATGTCAGACCGCTGGCCAGCTGCGGGGGGAATAAACATCTATTTGCCTTCAGTGGAAGCAGCATCAGTTTGACATATGACATTCAAATGATATGAACTTTAAAAGAGTGGTTTAAATGGCTGCTGTTTGACTTGAAACCTTGATCCACTGCAGCAGCGTCACAGCCGTTTACCTGAGCTCTGTGGGGGATTGAATTGCTGGGCTTAAAAAGGAAAGATCAAAGTGTTCCTGCAAATTCAGTCCAGGGTATGTCATGTGTCCAGTCGATAGCATTCGTGTGCCGGAGTGATAAGAGGGGTAAAGACAGGTCCTGCCCTTAAAATGCCATCGTCGTGTCCTTTGACACTGCAGATGACTGCTGCTGGCACGGGGGACTGAGGAGCCACAGAGGTGTCTCTGCGCGACACAGGTGGGGAGAGGCTGGGGTGGGGTGAAATTTGGGGCTGTGGGATGGAATGGGGTGAGAAAGAGGAGGTCTCTCCACCTGGTGCCATCCCATGGTCCAGTACCCCCTTCTCCTGCCATCGTCCACCTCCTCCAGCTGGTGGGCTCCTCTTCGAGACTCTTCTGCCTTTGGTCTCGCAGGACACCAGCCCAGCCTGTGCCGCGTCCCTCGCTAGCTCATTTCCGAGGTGTCCAAGAAAGGAGCGCTGCAAAGAATTTAGCGCGCTCTTTTAGGCGAGCTTGTTACGCACTTGTTACATTAGCCTGTCAGCTTAATACCGGCAGTCATAACACTTTTATAACCTGCCCGCTGAAGTGCTTTTGCTTGCGATCCTCACACTGAAAGAAGAGCTCAGGACCAAAGCTGCTGCAGGAAAAAAATCAGTTTCCTGACCTTTGGGCAGACTCTGTGGGCTGATTATTCCATCGATTTTAACCGAATCGAGCATTCAATAAGGGTGTCTGGAGGCCTTGTCTCTCCGCCGCAGCGGGTCCAGTACAGCACTAGCGGCAGTAATACGGACAACCTCTATGCAAGCCCGGGTCAGGGTCGGGAAAGCTCCCAGTGTCTTGCAAATCGTGGCAGGTACAACCACTGTGCCCAGGGCTGGCCCGGGGACCTCCCGCTCGCCAGCTCGCCCAAGGATGGGAGGGGGCCGAGAGCCCGCGAAGCTCTCCAGCACGTTAAGTCCGGCAGCGATACCACTTCGTTGAGCGGGCACCATGTTAAGTGCAAGTGAGTGCTCTCACTTGAAACCAGCACAAATAAGTGAAGCACGAGTGGACGGGCCAGGTTTGAATGGTGAGGCTTGATGCTGGACTATCCTTACGGAAGGAGCTGTGGCTAAGCCGAAGCTGTGCTTGCCTTAGGAAGCAGTTAACCTTAAGTTAACCTTAGGCTGTGTTATACGGGGGGGATACACAGAGCAAAGGAGTTGATGCGGAGGGCCCTATATTCATCCTATATGTGTTTTAGGGGGGAGTAGAGGACTTGCTTCAAGCTGTCAGCAGCTGGAGCACGTTAGATGAGCTCCTGAGGCACTTCTGCTTTAGTGTCACCCAAAAGGAAACCCATTTGCGCACTCGGTGACCTCGCTGTGACCTGAATCAAAGCACGGCATAAGGTGGACGCGTGCCAAAGCTCACCATTGCCTAGCTATAAAGAAGTTTTAAAAAAATTTTACGTGCAGGTAAACTGAGGCACGCAGGTGTTGAAGAGCACAGCTCTATTTCCTTCTAGTTATGGGGGAGTGGTGCATGCTCATTACCTCTGGAAACGGGACCAGAAAGGGTCAACTCCCAGATAGCTGCTCAGTCTGGAATAAAGCCAAGAAACTGTCCCGTGTGCCGTGGCTGCTGGAAAACTCACTGTATCCGAGTGATTACCCACTGCAAGGTCCCCCCCAGCCACTCCACAAAGCCAAAATGGGATGGCAAACCTCCCAGACAAGTGGGAACCGGCAAAGGTGTGCACCTTGTGCTCTTCAGCACGACCAAATTCCGTGAAAGGAAGGTGAGATTTGGCACGCCTCAGCATCATTTTGTCCATGGCCAGAATCCTGCGTGGGTGTGGAGAGATAAAGCAGTGCCGGGCGTTCGCCGGTCGGTCCCTCCGTGGGTACGTCGGCGCTGCCGGTCGCAGCAGCCTGCTCGCCTGCTTCGTCGGCGTGGGGTGCCGGCGGATGAAGATGCCTTTGAACAGAGATGAGAGAAGCTGAAATCCTTTGACACCTGCAAGTGAACTGTGTATTACCGAAATGTTAAGCAGCTTTGTGAGAGAGATTATCCTGAAGGATGTGTTCCGCAGTGTTGACATTTGCATGTGAGTGATTAATTCCAACACAGGCGTGGAATGAGGAGGCAAAACCCTTCCCTCGCTGCCACCAGGCAAGCTACGGCCTTCGCTCCGGCAAGGTTATTAATTCATCCCTGACCTGTGACACTGTGTGTGACTTTGTCACCCCCATCTTCTCGGTCACCTCTCAAGGCAGAGACCTGCGGATTTTCCATGCCCCTTTCTGTGAACCGCTGTGACGGTGCGGGCACTTTTCGGCTGTTTGCTCTCCAGGGCTCTGACTGCTTCTATATTTTGTCCGTATGTGTCTTATCCCCTGAGATGCGCCATCACAGTCACACAGCGCCATGGCTTTAAAAAAGGGGACAGTAACAGCTGAAAACAAAGACAAGTTGTCGCTTTTGTATGTTGGTGGCAGAAGGGAGCTGCACTGCTGCGGGTTACGGAGGCAGAAGGGGAAACCGTGGCTGCCTGAGCTGCTGGGAATTTTCTAACCCTCTCACCCAGCTCACTGGTGACTCTCTAGAGGAACAGCCTTACTCTTCCCCTACGCTTCCAGTCAAGGGTGCCTTTCACTGGGGAATTTAGTCTGCTGCAGAAAGGTTATTATATCTCTTTTGGGGTTTTCTACTAAATTCCTAAAAGATATAGAAAGAAAGTATAAGAAGAATATATAATAATATATGGATAATATATATATAAAAGAAATATAAAAACTGCTAGGTAGTGAATAAAGTTCCTAAACCCCATTTTGCCATAGGAACCACTTCACACCGCCAATGACTCTGCTCAGCCATTGATTTTGGACTGTTGTATCTTAAACTCTGCATCTCCAGAAGCAGCTCTTACTACTGATGATACACATAGGGAACCATTCTGAATATAGTGAGTTTTCATGTCCCAGATATCCAAGCAGCATTCTATATGGTAGAGACTGGTTTGGATGTATATGCACACGCAAGTATTTCACCCGGTGCCGAAATCTGACAGCTTGGAAGCAGAAGACATCCTCCTGTGGAAGGGTACAGCAAAGCAGGTGCATGAGGTGTTTAGGAGAAAGCATGGAGAGCACTTAGAACCCTGCATGAGGTCAGCTGATTGCAGCATGGAGCAGATGCTGGAATCGAACCCCTCTGCTTTCACGAAAAGACAAATGTTGGCTGAGACCAGCAAGACTGCACCCTCAGTAATTTGTGGTGCTTACAAGGTGACAGTGGAAGAATGAACTTCAAAAGAGGACTTCTATCTCCACTCCGTGGCACTGACTTTTGAGGCAGAGGTAATTCCTTTGTGAATCCCACCAAAGAAGTGAGGAAGCCCAGCTGGGAAAGGTGTTGAGACCACATCGTTGTCTGGCCAATGGCTTATGAGATCTACAGATGGATTCACTTATGTATAGAGGAAAGAACAGAATCAGAGACGGGCATCAGTTGGTTACGGAAGAGGTAAGTGAGCTTTTTATTGCAGTTAGTTCTCCAGTAGAAGTTTCTGGAGGAGTAATATGAAATGTGAGCATACAGGTTTTCTGGAGTCTACAACAATGACAAAGTCTAGCAAGACTTTCCAGCTCTCAATAGCCAAAGGCAACACCTTTCCTCCAGACTAGGGTTCTCCAGGACATCTGAAGGCTCTCGGTGCTGCACCCTGCATCATTATTGGTTCAGTTAAGTTGGTCTTACAATGGCCTAATATAAATCAGAGACTAAAAGGTGTCACGACAGCAGTATAGATGGTGCTTGTGTTGACAATCCCTTCTATGGGAGATGGCTACATGCCCGCGGTAAAATAAGCAAACAATCAGGAAACACATGCGGGGCACTTCTCTCCCACTCTGCAAATCTCCAGTCATTAGGGCTAAACTGCTTGTCTCTAGGCTCCTCCAGTGAACTCATCTGCAATCTGAATCACGCAAAAGCCATCTAAAATCGTAAGAAAATCTAAATAAATGAGCATCAGAAAATTTGCCGCAGGCGTTCATTCCTGCAAGGATGTGACCACTTTAACACTTGTCAGGGTCATAGCACACAGCTGAGGAAATAGCCCTGGACAACTTTGCATTCCCAGGAGAATAAAACCAGAAGACATACAGAGTCACTCAGCAGGCAGTAGGAACAGGAGCAATGGTAGCATTACTTAACTATGTGCAATTTGCTCTCCCTATCTTGATTTAAATTAGACCGCCAGAAGACTGACAGTGTCTGGAATCAAATTGCTTAGAAAAGTGCCTCTTCAGAGGGAGAGAAAAAAGTGCCCAGATAACTTGAGTGCAAATGGTCTTGCAAAATACCTATTTGTGATTGGGATCTGGGGCTCGTGTTCATTAGGATAATGCTCATATAATTATGCTGGGCCAAACCCCTAATGCCCCGTTGTGAAATGGGGGGTTGCACCACCGACATTTTTACAGCACACACATCAATGGGGGTCTCCTCTCAGAAGTTAGAGAAGGCACCATCAAACAAGAGTCTCTGATCTGTTCCTGCTTCCTTCACTTCTCCAGATCAGCATGGGCTCTGGGGACCATCTTCAGGACGATGGGCTGCTTTGGTTGCATGAAACTTTTTGTGTCCATAACCAGTGGGATCTTGAGCAGGAGGGAAAAAAACAAAATAGCCATGTAAGCTGAGAAAAAGGACAATCATGACACCGACAGGACACGTACAACCCACATACATCTCAGCCACCCCTTGTTTTCAGCATGTTTCCTCTCTTCCGGGCATACTTACCGTGGGACTATCACTGTTGCTTGAGCAAAATAGCTGCGAGCTGGGGCTCAATAGCCCTCAGCTCTTGAAGAAACTGGTTAGCGAATTCTGGCTTTCACATGGCATAGTAGGAAGAGCTCGGTGCCCTGATCAACAGGCTGCACGTGGAGCGAAAAGCAGCCGAAATCCATCCAGGGAGCTGCAGCTGAGGAGGGGCGTGCAGTGCCATTTTGTTTAATGCTGAAGCGAGTCAGCGCTGAGGGGAGCTGGATCGTAATGGGAGCTGGAGGAGCAATAAGCTCTCCAGGAAGAATGAAACTCAGATTGCTGCTCAAACTGAGTACCAAAGAAAAAGCATCCTCACACAGAAAAACGATTGGTTCCCTTGGGGTGGGCTGGAAATCTCAATAAAAAGAACGTTTTAAACCGGTGTTGGAGGGAGTCATCTTGCCGGAGAGGGAGGAGTGTTTTACTAAGTCTCCTCCATCAATTCGACGCTGCTCGTACCCCAGCTCTCCTTCTCCCCAGCAGTGCAAGGGTAATACACCCGCAGCCTGACAAGCTACATTAAAATCCCATATCCCAGTAAGCTTTGTTTCAGGAAATTTAAGCAATGTGGCTCGGAGCCCAGTTTACCATCACTGGCAGAGTGAGAGGAGGCTGCAGCTTCCATATACATATTCCAAAGGGATGTTCCGGCATGAATTTTTCCCTCCCTCTCTGATCTGATGTACATGACATCTTATGTAGAAAAAAGGGCTGAAAGAACCCCATAAACCTATGGGCACCAATAATACAATACATATTTAACTTGTCTCCTTTTAATTAAGGGCAGTTATAAAAAGAATCAATTTTATGGATTGCAGAGGACTAGAAAAATGTCATTAGACTTGGGGGAGGGTGGATAGGTCACCGCATTGTTAATGGACTATTACAGTCTTTCACCTCCAGGTTACTAGTTGAGTTGCAATCTGAATCTGCAGAGATTCCAGCCGAGCATCCGTGCCAAGTAATAATTTAATAAGGATTTTTCTTTTTCTTACAACAAAGGTCCTTTCAATACACTTGCTGCCCCTTCTGCTCTGATTTCCCAAGCTCGCCTCATGAAGGCACAGCCTTTTGCAGCAGTCGGTGCAGAGACGGGTCGGGGCTTGAAACTAACACCAAACATAGTGCTACCTCCCTCTGAGTCACAGGGAGTTGCCATGTTTTCAGGAGGGCTTGCCTGACGTATAATTTCCAACAGCCGTCGCATTTACTTTACGTCAAACCACCCGTCTTCCAGGGCCTGTCCCATCGGTACTGCCCGCGGCATTCCCTGGGATCCCGGGCCAAACCAAAGCCTGGTGGGATCCCGCAGAGCCGCAAAGGGGAGGGGGTCGCTGATTCAGATTTGGCTCAGATTGCGCTTGCTTGGAAATTGTTACCCTTTAGAGATTGCCTGGTGGCCCCTAAGAGGTGAATTTTGGTGTCCTGGGATCGCTCACCGAGAACAGCTGTGTTTGTGTTCCGAAGCACAGCTTTGGAGCGGGCTGGGTGGGCTGGGGGGATATTCTCTTTCTGCTTTCAGGAGCAGGGTCTTCCCAAGCCGGGTCAAGGCAGACCGCGGGGGAGCGAGCACCCCACAACTGAGGTGCACCCAAAGAGTCAGAGGACTTCAGGGATTTCAGCCTGACGTATTCCACCAACATTAAATTTACTTCAGTAGAGGCCGAAAAAAATGAATCAGTAACTTGTGGCGAACCATTTAAATTAACTGAGAAGCTTTAAATATGGTTATTCCCATACGCCTCTCTAACCCACAGTGAAATTTTCCTCTCTGATCTCTATGTGAAGCAGGAAAACCCAAGTCTGCAGACAAGGTTCAGTGGTCCCGAAGGAGAAGGATTTAATGTGCCTGAGAGGCAGTTCGCTGTTTGTCCCGAGATGTAGGCAAAAGAGAGCACGCAGGACCATCTCGGTGGGACTAAAGGGCAGACAGTCAACCACATCATCCCATACTCTCACCGGTGTGTCTTTGCAGGTTCTGAACGAGAAGTTCTGCAACAGGACGACCAGAGCCACTTTCGTGACGAGGAGAGCAAACCTCATTCCTATGCAGTTCCTGGGGCCAGCCCCAAATGGCAGGAAGGTGTAGGGGTCAACAGACTCTCTGCTGTCTTTACTGAACCTGATTACAACAACAACAACAACAAGTTGGAAAGAGCTACTGTTCCAGGATATGTCAGCTTTCAGTTCTGAAGTGATGAGGGGTCTGGGAAGGCAAAAGCTTTTTGCATGCGTGTTAGAAGAACCCGGCTAAGTCTCATATTTCTGTCTCAATAGATATCTTATGCCTCTGCTTTTATGCTGCTGCTTGGAGTTGGCTGTGCATGTCCAGGTGCATCAGGTGAATCAAGGAATACCTGAAATATGGTAATGGATTTCATAACTACTCTTTACTCAGAACTTCCTCTCAGCTCAAAAACTGAACTGATACTTCACACAGGTCTACAGCTTCATGTCTTCCCTTTAGATCAAAAGACTGAGCGAACACAAAGACATTCTCCCCCTGCATGACTAAAGGGAGGGTTGCTTTTGAGACACACCAGCCTTTCCTCTCCTCATCATGAAAAACATGGAAGAACAATCAGGTCCACAGAGAAATTTGCCACTGAGCATTTTTGGTAATACTTCTTAGTGATCAGTTAGTTTTCATGTCAGAAAGCTTTTCATTCGCAGCGCATGAGGTCCACGTACAAACCTTACCTATGTTAAGTCAGCAGTGAAGTGTCTCACTACCAAGACACCAGCACATGCGTCTGATCAATTCCCAGCAAGGCAAGTGATCCCTAAAGAGCTCCTGTCCAGCTACCCATGCTTGGTTCGTCAACTGGAGTAAGGATGAAGCTACTGGAGCAACTGATGTAACACGCTTATTTGCCAGAGTACTCCCATTTCAGTGGCTCCTTCTGCATTCAACAGAGGGTCACCATAGGGGTCCATAGGTGATCTCATCAGCAGTCCTCTCCCTCCCTAACTTCTGCTTGATACTGCTTCCACGTTTTGTCCCAAAGGCCACCACATTCCCACACCGGGGTTAGCTTCCAGGGGCATTTCAACTCCTGCTGCAAGGGCAGAGATCTGGTCCTGCTCTCTCTGAGCCAGCCCTCAACATCTTGGCCACCTGAAGACTAGCAGGCCCAGCGTCTCCCAGGTCTGCCTTGGGCTACTGTCTCATTTCGCAGGCTCCGACAGAGACTCCTAAGCAAGGATTGTTTCATCACTTGACTTGAAAAATTAAGTTTTATTTCCTGCCCATCTTTGCTTTTCCATTGCTGATTTGCACGGCATCGTGCCAGTCACCCAGTGGCTCTTGCTTTAATATCTGGCCATAAACCCCTCAGTGTTACAGCTGCTGGGAGCTGCTCTCCCTTCAACGCAGTTAATTAAATTCCATGCACAGTTTATGGATGTAGATCATAAAACTCCCCTCACGGTAATGCTCAGACTAGATGTCAGACAATGACAAATGCCTAATTTAAATGTTATAATCATGCATTCCCCATTTTTGCTGCCATTCAACTCCCAGGGCTGAAGTTGAGCATGCAGCTATTCCCCCCACCTGGCCCTCACCTCTCAGGCCTGAACTCCTCCGGCTCTGGCCAGTATGCTGGGTCATGATGCAGCACATAGGTTGGAATTATGACCACCATGCCCTTTGGAATAGTCACACCGTTGAGCTCCACTGTCTTCTTGCAGACTCTCTCAATCCGGCCCGCGGGCGGGAAGAGACGGAGGGATTCGTTCACCACCATATCGAGGTAATCCATCTGCATGATGGTGGTGTACGTGGGAGTAGCCTGGAGAGAGGAATCAGGATGGCTACGAACACAGGGCTTCAACCCCCACCCCAAGAGCCCCCCAACACTTCCCCTTCAGGCATCAGAGACCAGAGCAGGGGAAACTTCACCAGCACCTCCTCCACTCTGTTTTGTTTCCAACTGGCTTTTGGCTCGTGGTCTACAAGGCACAGGTTGGGAACAACCCCAGCATCTCCCCACCCTCCTTTACCTTGTTGGTCAGGTTTGCATCGATCTCATCCTGGAGTCGCTGCTGCACGTCAGGGTGGGTGGCCAGGTTATATGATAGGTAGCTGAGTGTGGAGCTGGTGGTCTCATAACCAGCAAAGACAAAGATAAGAGCCTGGGCCAAAATCTCCTCATCACTTAATGCTGAAAAGAGGCATAAAAGCAATGCAAGAAGCTGAAACCTACAGTGATTAATCTTTGGGAATTCAGGATCCCGCTCACCAATCAAGGTAACTAAGCTATTCCTAACTGCTTAACACTTGGTAAAGGAAACGTCCAGCTAACTCTCCGGTACCACAAAGGGGTGGGTCTGGCACTGTTGTACAGCCAGAAAACTGCTGTCAAGATCAGCAGTGTTACAGTTCTGTCTTTAAGAGCAGAATCACGGTAGGTGCAGCCTGAGCCTGATGCAGAAAGTCTCTTCTCTTCTGGAACCACGCTCCTGGGCCAGAAAAATAGGGGCTCATGCCAGGAAAAGTTAGAGATGAAGACATGTCCAGCAGCTTCTCTAAGCCATGAGGTGAGCCTTGTGCTGCCGAGGGGCTAGCAGCCCTGAGCATAGTGTGGCAGCGGTGGTAAGGACGACACAGGATTTAACGCTGGTACTGCAGCAGTGCCCAAGCGCTGCCAGGACGCAGCCTGAAGTGCAGGGTGCCACACAAATACCCTGTCCTGGCACCTCAAAAGTTTACAAGGTTTAAAAGTTTAAGGTTGATGGATTGGGACTATACTTTGGCTGAGCCATTATCTCCTAAATCGAACAGTTGACCCAGGATGAGGAACAGAGATGAGCTCACGGATGAGCAAGGTGTGTGCAGCGTATGTGCTTTGTGTGCTTTATGAAATACAGCCAACATCGCTGGCCTTCAGAGAAGATAAAATAAGAAATGGGAGTAAGGACATATTCACTCTATTTGTTCTTTGTTGCACTAACAGAGCTCAGGATTTATCCCAGGAAATGGGATACAATAAAATATGGCTGATATGGGATAAGCATCATTGCGGCCCCACTACTGAGACCTTGAATCTCCCGTAGGATTAATGACTAAAATCCCCTCCTATTAACCGCACAAGGAACTACCATGCTTTCTGCTGAGAGGAGGACAGATCTCAAGACATACATTTGTATGAGTCAGTCTCAGCAGGCTTGGAGCTGTCATTTGAGCTCTGCGAGTCAACCATGAGTTGCAGGAAATCAACCCGGTCCTGGGGAGAAACAGAGGCAGTCAGAGAAGATGTGGGTGGGGAGGAGGCAAACCTTGTCCAGCACAAGCTCCTTGCTGAGACACCTGCTCCATTTCTAGCCCTGCCAGCTGGCTCACAGCTTCAATGCACGTTGAGGTTCAGACTGGAGACCCTCTATGAACACAGACACTTTCTCCACACGGGAGTTCAGGCGGGGCATGCTTCTGGCCCTGCCCAGGTTTCATGAGCTGGGAGCTGTTATGGAGAGTAGCTTCTGAAGACACCACCAGGTTCCTCCTGCACTCAGAAGGACAGCACAATGAAGAGAAGAGGCCATCTGGGCTGGACTCACCGTGCTGCTGCCCTTTTCCCGTTCCTTCTTCATTTTTATGAAGACATCCTGGAAGAAATCCATGACCTTTGAGGGTAACAGAGTCACTTCCATCTTTTTCAACAGTGGGGTAACAAAGGGGAACAACACTAAAAAGGAGAGAAAAGAACAACATATTTTAGATCAAAGGGGCCCAAGAAACTAAAAACTGCTACAAAGCATTTAAAGGAGAGGGGTAAATGTGGACCCTGACACAAAAAATAGCTTTTTGTTGCCTTCAGTTCTCTTTTTACCTAACCGTGGCTGGCATGCAATAGCACTTGAGAATCTCCTCATGCAGCTCTGTGTGACAGAGAAGCTCTCCATTGTGTCTCTGCAAACAGGGTCTCTGCTTGTAGGAGGATTCTGCAAAGACCCACATGGGCTATACAAATCTTAATTGTTGTTTCCCTGTGGAAAAATTTCTACAGACCTGCTAGGGTGAATTGAATCCTGCAAAGTGCTGAGCATCTCCCACATGGCAAAGAGGACTCAGAGCTACTAAGAGAGCTACCAGGAAATGCAGGTGGTCACCACCTCTGACATCGATTCAGGGCTGTATGAGATGAGGTGTGTCATACCTAAGAATATGACCACGGGGTTTAGGAAACTGATTTTGAGCAATTTCTTAATGTTGGTCACAAAGGGGTCATTGGGGTTGCTCATGGAGTCAATATTCACACTGAAAGATGTGCTGGCCACCACATCCATGCTGTAGGCTCCAAAAATGCTAGGTAGAGAAGAAGAGAGAGTGAATGGTATGAACCCAACCAGAGTAGTGAATAAGAGTCCATCTAGGAACAATCCTTGATAGAGAACCCCTTGAGAGGGAATCCCTTTTAACCAAGGACTCAGTGCAGAGTCCTAACACAGTAGGTCCTGTCCTGATTTGGCAATAACCTGCATCATATTTTCCCAAGTTTCCCCAGTTGCATTCATCCCCCAATTTTACTCAGTGCCAAGAACCTAGGCTGTAACTGGAAAACACTGAACTGCAGTCTGGGATAACAAAGACTCTATTCCGATTTCCATCTGTAAAAGAGATTGTAAAAATGTCATCCAAAAATACCACATCTTGTGGAGCTTCCAGAATGGCCCCTACTTCTTCCTCAAAGTGCATCCCCAGTAAAGCGAAACAGGGAACAGAGAATTGCTACCCCCTTTGAGCAGAGCAGAGCAGAGCGCAGCAAGCCCACCGCTGAGGAACATACCATGCCCATGAGCACTATGGAGTTTGCTCATCTCCATAGTTGATGAGATCTATGCTGCAGCATGGAAAAGGCTCTCCAAAAGGGGCCCTTCCCCACACTGAATACAACCCTTTCCTGTCAGCCCCACACAGTTACTTACTCCTTCATGGTGACAAACTCATCATTAGCTGCTTTCTTCTCAATGTTTTTCACTAATATTTCACCATAGTGATTAATGATAGGGAACATCTGAAATGCAAACCAAAGCAGAAGACACTGTTGACTCTTTCACCTCCACCAAACAAGGCTGGGCAATTCCACACTACCATCTGCGACTTGCCAAGTCTTTGGCTTGTGGAGGAAGGTTGGCATGGTGAAGGTACCATTTCCAGGCCTCAGACATTGCTTTCTTTCATCTTTATGATCAGTCCACAGAGATCATCTGACTATGATTGAGCAAGGTTCTCCTCCCAAAATCCACACGCAGCTCCCGTTCCAGCTAAGCCTCCACTCCAGCTGGGAGCAAACGTGGCTCCTGAGTGCATGGGAAACAGGCACCCATGGTCTGGGTGATGTGCTTAGCAAGAAGAAAATACAGGTCATAGGATCAACAGCCTCAGCTTGCAGTACCTTGTGTGCCATTTCATCCCCCGTACCCTTCTCCGGACTCCCTCCCCATGTTGGTAGACAGCCACCGTGTTGCTGAACTGCACCCAACACCACAGATGCTAATGAATGTGGTCGTGACAAATGGGGTCCCTTCCCCATTCGAGGGGAAGGTTTGTACTCAGAAATGCCCCAGTCCTCCTCCAGCTATTGATGCACAGTACCAGTGGCCTCTGTTTTACCTCCTTCAGCTTCCCGCTGGTGAAGGTTGGAGAGAGTATAGCACGAATTCTTTTCCACTTCTCATCTTCAGCCACGTGGAGGCCCAACTCCAGGATCCCACTCAGACCGAACTTCTGCATGGGGAGAATTTTACAGCAAAAGGGACATGGCTATACAGGAAGATGGGTAAAGGTTTCCAGCCCCCTTCCGCATGACAGTAATACAAAAAACCCACCCAAAACCACCATGGAGTGTTGACTTGACCCCTGAAGTCGTATCACCTCTACTTCAACCAGCAAACAACAGAAATGGAAACAAAAGTGTAAGAGTGATAAATTACATCAGTCCTAGGGTACATCCAGGATGATGTCCCGATGTCCCAGCCAGAGTGGCCTCTATACCTCCCTAGCAGAGTTTCGTTGTTGGTACCATCAATAAACTGGGACAGAACAGAGAGCAACTACTTGCTGAAGGGCTTAGAGAAGGAGAACAGAAACCAAGAAGAAACTCTTTCTTGCTCCATGCACTTTGTACTGGGGAGGAAAGCACAGGACTAGGTACATACCCGACGATTGGTAAAAATAGTATAGCACTCTTTCACCAGGATATTTTTTATGAGGATGGGGTCCAAAACAGCGAGCACAGGCTGTCTGCCGTCAAAAATCCTAAGCCAAGAGAAACCCACAGTCAGTCCATCGCTCACGGTCAGTTGGAGCAAAAGCAGCACGCTTTGTCTGTGGCCAAAGCCATGCACATTGACCGCTGGAGCCCAGAGGGTTTGGGCCAGCTGAGTCCCCTCTGACAAAACAGCCAAAGGGATGAGACTGGAACTGTTTTATTATGTAGTAAAACAGGAGAAAGGGAAAGAAAGTGCCAAACACGGACAGCATGAGCATTTCTAACAATCGTCAGTGGTATTAAAGAGTTGCCAAAGCAGCGTGGGTTTAGATAAAAGGCAGCTTTTTGCCATGCCATCGGTCCCCTGCACTTGGCTGTCTGAGCTCTGTTTCTGCAACTGGTAGCTGGAGTCAATAAAACCACACCGAATAGCCTACCTGTGGGGTAAAGAGGTTTCCCTGCCTGGCCTACAAGGCAATGAGAGGGGAAAAACTCGTCCGTCTCCTCCATTTTCCAATCAACAGAGACAGAAAAACTTAAAAGCCACGGTGTGGGCTAAAGGGCAGGGAGCCTCGGGCCACAGCCGAGGGAAGGTGCCGTCTTCAAGAGGCTTGAGAACATTTAATCTTCCGAAAAAATGCGCGGGGTTTCATGAAGCCTCCTAGGATTTTTTTGCGCAACGATTTTGCTTCAGTTTGAGAGGTTCTCAGCAGAAGCATGATAAGAGGTCCCTGCGCAAAACCAGAGCTGTGCAGGGAGCGGGGAGGCAGGTTGAAAGGCAGCTCGTGCCCCGGCTCTGGGAGAAGCAGGGAGCAAGATTAAAAACACTGCAGCAGCCTGCAGCTTGCTTTCTGCTCAGGACAGACAGACGAGCAGCTTCAAAGGCATGAGGCTCGGTTTGACACAAGCAGTGGAGTTTTCTGGGCAGGCTGTGTGGTTGGGAAAGGATTGGTGCCTTCCCTCGCTACCGCATCTGGGGCTAAGAGATAAAGGGGTGGCCGTGCTGATCTGGCGGGTGTTGGAGGGCGAGGGGAGCTCCCTGGGCTCTCTGTGGTGGAAGCTTCTCCGGCCCTCAGGTCACTAACACTGCTGTTTAGTTTTTAATGCTCCCAAATGGGAAAAGAAAAAAAGGTTATTTTCAAAGCTTATGCAAAAAAATGACCCCCAAAACTGGTCACCGTTGTCCCAGCCCTTCACCGTACTGAAATCCCAGCAGGAGGGAATCGTTGGAGAGATGGCTGGAGACTTCCCCAGTGGTGAACCTGGATTCTTCCAAGCTGTCACAGCTGGAATTACAGTGCTTGGACATGGTCATGGGAGCAATGTACCTTTTTCCACTCTATTTTGGGGCCACGGAGCACCCCAAACAGGGAGTTTTGTTCTGCAGAAAGAAACTCACCCCCAGATTTTGCCATACTTTTCAAAGCACATCTGATCAAAATTCAGGACTCCCTGCAAAAAAAAGAAAGGAGAAATGAACAGTTTGCCAGTGAAGAGTGATCAAAGCAGGTCACAGCTGGCGGTGCCGTGCATCCCACAGACCCACCGTCAGTGGCACGGGCTGGGGAGAGCATGGTAGCTCTTAAGAGTCACGTCGGCACTTAGGGGACATTTGCACTGGAGGGAAAGAAGAGAGCAGAGAGCGCAAAAAAAAAAAAGCACTTTCAACTTCCACTAGCCAACCTAAGCTGAAAATGTAATGAAGACGAGGTACGACAGGGTACGCAGTTTTAGCGTGAGCGGAGTCAGCAGGCAGAACTAGGTCCCAAGGTGTCCTTTCATCTTCAGCTCAACACGTTAGAGCTGCTACTGCCTTGTCCTCATGAGATCTTCCACTGCAGTTACTGAACCGGAGCGATGGTGGTCTTTTTGTTTTGCTTTGTTTCCATTAACGTTTTAACTGATGTTACGTGTAAGGATGAAACTTATGGGACACATAACACTCACCATGCATCAACTAAATCATTAGTAAGAGACCAACATGCGTGCTGTATCCCAGCAAACACAAGCTAAAACACCTCTTGCGTTGAAGCTAATACATTTTGTTCTGCGTTTGCAGTCAGTTACCTGGGACCAGCACTACCCAGTTATTTGGTAAGGTTTGGTAATATTTGAGGTTTATTTAGAAATCTGTTCACCTGGCTTGGTCTCAGGCTGGCCTGACAGCAAGTGGCTGGATGGGATATTGCTGGGGCTAATTCAGTCTCTTTGTGCGAATGACACAAAGCACAAAGAAACACGCAGTTCTCAGAAATTAGCAGTCTTAGGCATCTCTCCAATATTTTTTTTCTTTGTTTCCAACAGAACTTCAGCTGCTAGGGAGCAGGTAGAAATCCAGGGAGAAACTATTAACTTAAGTTATAAAGTAGTTGAAAAACACAGCACACCTCATTCAGGTCAACCAGACCGTAAAACGAATTGTTGTGTTCTCTGTGTGTCCAAAGAGCTTCCTACCCGAAAGCATCATCTCCATCTGACTGAATCAAGGGCAGAGGAAAGAGATGCCCAAAGGATGGGAAAACCAGCACCCGCTACAAGTAAGAACCTAAGGCAGCCACAGAGCAGCAGCTGCTGGTACTCACGTGCCGGTACTCCAGGAAAGTTCCCAAAAATGGCAGAGGCTGTGGCCCGGGAATGCCCAGCTTCTTGAAGGCCTGGAAGGGCCATATCCCATAGCTGCCAAGCAAAGAGCGTGTGAGTTGCATTTATGCAATGAAAGGAGATGGTTCTTCATCTCTTCCTGCAATAAATGCAGGATCACTTAGGGTACAAGATAGTTTGGGGTACACTTTGATACACGACAAGGCTGAAAGGAGCTGCAGCCCAGCCTAGGCAAACACGGTGTACATGGGCACCTCAGGTCTTTATTCAGGGGCCTCATTTAGTTCCTCAGATCAGACAACTGTGACTCAGGTGGCTGAAGAAAGGTCTAAGAGGGATTAAGTTCTCAAGCTGCGACCTGCCCTTGTGTTTGTCTTTGCAAAGACCTACTGCGATGCTCAGGTCGTAGAGCTGCAGCAGCACAGCAGCCGGGCAGGGACATAAATTATAACAGCAAAATTAAGTTTTTGTCTGTATAGCTCACTACAGCTCCCCTGAGCGACATAAGCAAAAGGGCAATTTTGCCAACATAACTATTTAAACAGGGGCTTCTGCTGGCACAAGCACACGGGCAGACACAGACATCACCCACCGCCCGGCCCCCAGCTTGCAGAGCCCAGCCCAGCCAGGGACACCCTGGTCCCGTTGCAGCCAAGCCGAGCTGGCTGCGGCTAAAACCATGGCAGTTACTTCTCCTTTGGATCTGCTGAGAAAGGCAGAAAAATCAAGAAGTTCCTTTTTATCCCCCCCCGCCCCAGCTCAGCTTCCTCCCTCCCCTCCAGCCAGCATGGGAAGGGCAAGGAGCAGCCCCACAGCCGCCCCTTTGTCAGCCCTCGCGTCTGCCTTGAAGGTAGCACAGCAAGACGGAGGATGAGTTTTTAAGGCTAATTCATGTACTTGGGCACGTCATACCAAGGGTGACGGCCCCAGCCCCCTCCCCAGCTGCAGGCACAGGCTTCTCCTCCTCCCCGGCCACCCTGAGGGACCAGCCTCTACTTACAGGACCAGGAGGCTAAGGAAAACGATGAGGAGCAGCCAAGTGACAGAAGAAAAGTTTGGCAGGAGATCCATCGTGTCTCCCAGGCTGCCCTGAGAGCACCTGTCTCCTGTGAAGCCGCAGCTTTTGTTTATGAATTTTTTTTCCCCTGGCTTTTAGCTGCAGCCAGGCTCACATGACGGCAAAGGAGGAGTTGTGGTGTCTGCTCAGTTACTCAAACTTTAACCCTTGGGCAGCTTTCTCCCTAGACTGGGATGTCAATAAGATGCCCAGCAGCACCACACCTCTTTAGATTTGAAACTGCTGAAAGGACAGTTTTTACAGGAGGAAAAGATAGCAAAGGGCATCACCTTCCTTAACCCCTTCCACCTGCCTCTCGCCCAAAAGCTGCGGGGATCACGCGGGGCTGAGGGTGAGCCCCCGGCTGCTCCTACAGCAGCAGCGATGCTGAACCAGACTCGCTCCTCCTTACCCTGTCCGGTCTTGCTTGTGCCGGCTTCACCGCTCTTATCGAGGGCTGTAATCAGGAGGTCCAAGGCCCCCCCCCCCAGCTCCTGGGGGCGGTTTCTGGCTATACGTAGCTATACCTTCCCTTGTGCCCCCCATCCCCACTTACTTCGCCCTCCCACACCTCCTATTTAGGGTCCAGGAGGGAAGGGGCTGGAGGAGACAGACCTGCCA
>NW_010537838.1:394-603 GCF_000687285.1 Phaethon lepturus | reverse complement strand
CAGCTGGAGACCTTCATGTTCGCTCGCAAGTGTCCTTTCCCCCACGTAGTCCGGGCAGGGGCCGTCTTCATCCCCATCCACGTGGTGAAGGAGAAGCTCTTCCCCGAGCTCCCGGGGGCTTCGGTTGACCAAGTGCTGCAGGAGCACAAGGTGGAGCTGCGTCCCACCACGCTCTCGGAGGAGAGGCACCTGAGGGACCTGGAGCTGAA
>NW_010537838.1:0-215 GCF_000687285.1 Phaethon lepturus | reverse complement strand
CTCCCAGATCCGCCTGTCCGGTGGGAGCATCCATGGCTTGCGTGGTCCCTCAGCATCCTTGTCCTACCCAGGCTCCCGCGGAGCAGAGCGTTTACCCTTTCTCCGTGGGCTGCGGAGGGAGAAAGCTTGAGCTGGGGGGCGTGGAGCCGCCCCACGGGTGTCCCATCCCACCGGTGACAGCCCCACTGCCCCTCCCTGCCCTTTTGCTTTTTTGG